>NW_009941897.1:3651-6202 GCF_000696875.1 Nestor notabilis | reverse complement strand
CCATAGCCCCATCATAGAAGGCCACCAAATTCCTTTAGTACTTTGTCATCCAAGTTAGATCCATTTGTGTAACAATGCTTCTTCACATTGTTTTCCCTTAGCTCCAGTATGAAGATACCTCTCCTTTTTTTCTCATTTACAGAATGAATATGAAGGATGTACGTAGTCCTACATAAAGAAACCTATTAAACCATTGTTTCTTAATGTGCTGGGTTCAGCAATGGAGAAAAACAAAAATTCTGGACTCTTCTGTTTGTTCTGGCCATTGATTTCCACATCTGCTTTACATCCTATCAAGATTGTTTGCATAGCTATTTAAAATAGATGACTGAAATGATCTGAATTAAAAGCAGTCCTACTGGATAGTTAATTTATAGTAGAAATGCTATAGCATCCAGATAGCTCCCCATTTAAGTGTTTACTATTTGTGCAT
Source organism: Nestor notabilis (assembly GCF_000696875.1). Lineage (NCBI taxonomy): Eukaryota > Metazoa > Chordata > Aves > Psittaciformes > Psittacidae > Nestor > Nestor notabilis. The sequence goes on along the minus strand of NW_009941897.1, from coordinate 5,769 downwards.
AGGTTTCCTAAATCACTACGTAAGTCTTCCACTCTTTCTGATTTTTCTAAGTATTCAGTTGGCTGCTTCCTAACTGTGTATTAGAATATGGTGTTCTGGCTTCAGTGGAAGAGCATCATAGCATAGAATTCTTTCTGCAAAAGCAGCATTAGGTTAGCTCAAAATTAGTAGATTAGCTCAAAAAACTTCTTGCAATTGAACTTTCAAGCACTTTTTTACTTTTTGCCACAACTACAAAGCCCCATTCTCTCTACAGGAAAGAATGGGATGGGTGGGTTTTGTGGGGTTAAGGTGTAAGATTTTACACCCTCTGTTTCTTTTTCAAAGAATATCCACCACCCTAACACCTATGAATTTTTATTTCACTTTCTTACACACAGATGATCTACTGACTTCAGTATAAATGTAGCTCAAGGAAAAGAGCATGCAAGCTTTTTTGTGCAAATAGTTGGGTGAATCCATTTTGCAAGTCTATCTCTAAGGATAATGTTGGTCTTCTGGCCACCCTAGGAGATGTTCCTTAATGTTAATAGTAGTGGGATAGCACACTGATGCTGTGCAGTGCATCTACACAGGCTCAGAGTTCTGGTGAAATTATTGAAAACTCTGCCTTATAGTCTTGTCTACTTGGGTGGCAACATGGCTCTAACAATTTGTATAAATATTCTGTTTTGTTCACTCAGTCTACTTAAAGAAACTCATTATTACTCCCTTTTAAACTGAGAAATACAGTTATCTTGTTTACACAGCTGCAAAAGCTGATTCTCTGCAGACCTTGTTCTCCATTCTGTTGCAATGTACGCTGCTACAGTGTAACTTCAATGCTCCTTTTTAGGTGTTATGGTTTAATTTCTTCTTGTTTTTTAAAGAACAAAGATGAATACAACATCTAAAGCACATAAGAAAAAATTAACTGGTAAGCTTTGGTTTTGTGTGTGCACTTGTGTGTGTGTGTGTGTAGCTTACTCTTCTTGAATGTCTGAAAGGATTATTTTTAATTTCTCATTAAATCAAAATGAACTGGAAATATAGAAAGGAGAGTTTTCTAAGAAATATGAGAAGTACTGAAATCAAAGTAGAATTCTAGGAATTTCAAATTTCAGCAGATATTGGTACTGTTCCTATTATAGCTAAATGAGTTTTCCTATACAATGAAAGGATATTCTAATAAACATGATACAGATGGCTAATCAAAGTTCAGCAAGGAAGGATTTCTATTTGAAACGAATGAATGTGTGATCAGAATTTAAGTAAGTAAAAGTCCTTTGTGGTGACTAATTATTTGGACTTGTTTTGATTTTAGGAAGTCTACTATAATTAAACTCATTTTCTAATTTCAAGTGATTTGTGAAGGTCCATAGACTTTGCCTTTTAATTTAAGCTATATCACTTATTTCAGCAGTAACATGACTTTTGTCAGCATTAATTACATCTGACACATGAACACTGTGATGTGATAATATACTATCATTCCACCTCCATGCTAAAGTGTGCAAAAAATACCTAAAACGTTCAAACAACAATCACATATTTTACACATTAATAGGCTTGATACATAAATAGCTTTGAATTGATTGCACTGAGCCTGACTGGGATAGAGTTAATATTTTTTCCAGCAGCCCATATGGTGCTGTGTTTTACACTTATGACTAAACAGTGACAGCTCTAGTCATAAAATGTTTGGGCTGTTGGTGAACAGTGCTTGCACAGACCGTAGATTTTCTAATTCTGCACACATGCACCACTACCCTTGCCCAGTGAGTGTGGGTGCAGGGGCAAGACAGAGCCATAAAAGGTGACCCAAACTGGTCAAAAGGATATTCCTTAGCATATAATGTCATGCTCAGCAATAAAACTGGGATAGAAGAAGAGAAAGGGGGTGAATACCTTCCAAAGCGGCTGTTGCTTGGAGACTGGTTGGGCATTGGTCTGTTTGTGGGACGTGGTGAGTGATTGATTGCCTTTGATTCACTTGTCCTCTTTCCTCTTTCCTTTGCTTAGTAAAAGTCTTTATCTCAATCAGTGAGTTTTTCTCAGTTTCACTCTTCCTCTTCTTGTCCCCATCCCACTGAGTGCAGAGGGAGGTTGTGGAGTGAGTGAACGACTTTATGGGTGCTT
>NW_009941897.1:0-3620 GCF_000696875.1 Nestor notabilis | reverse complement strand
TGAACGTTTTTTGGGGTGTTTAGCTGCGGGCCAAAAAAAAACCCGCCACACTGATCTATATTTGATCCTGGTTTAGTTTTTTCATTCTAATTAATTATATTAAAATTAAATTATTATACAAAATACTTGCACAGTGGAAGCAATGAGATACAATCTTAAAGATCTATTTAAGTAACTATTTTAATGCTCACTTCAAAATAAAGGTCTACTCACTGTAATAGTCAGAACCATTCTGGGTTTAGCAAGAAGAAAGCAAGAGATAAATCAGTCTCATCTCCTGAAAATAATTTCTCTTTTAAAAAGGTATTTGCAACTTCTAAATAATCTCATTTGTATACATGAAATACCTACTTCAATACAAAGATAATAATGTGCAATGGAATAGGAAATTTTGCATTACTTAAATCCTAATGTTATCAGGCTTTTGCTTAGCAAGTGTTATAAAGCTTTGGTGTCAACCTACTGTGATTTCATTAGTGTCTTAGCAGAGTACTTAATTTAAAACACCTTATTATTTTCTCTATACGCATTTGGCATTTTGGGGGATGATACTAGTGTAATTCTAAGCAATATGTATATTTTAAAAAGTATTTAAAATATATCACAAATTACTTTGTACAGTTTTAATTTCTATCATTTCACCAGTAATAGAAACCATATCCTTTAGTTTACGGTCTAATACAGAAATTATCCAGCTTTTATTTTTATTCATGCTATCCTAAATGTGCTAGAAAAACTAAGAAAAATAGAAGTTTTTGCTAGATCTTTCTGCTGTGTTTTATTAAACTGCAAGATTTAAGATAATGGCAAACAACCAATAAAACATCAGCAGTATTTCTAGACAAGCTTGGAAACATACGTCACGTACTTAAAAAGGTCACAATTATATTCGTGGTAGGCCAAAAAACTGTATCAGAAAGGCAGGACTAACAAGGCTTTCCAGTTCTCCAGTCCTTTGGCAGCTTTCAGATTAGATTTGAATTTTTTATTTTTTTTTTTCTGATCTCTTATTCTGGCTTGAAACACAGCTATGATTTTGCCAAAAAAATATTTAACGCAGGAGAGAAAGTGAAGGTCATTTATAGATTGACAAGATCATGAATCCTGTTTGAATCAGTCACACAAAAATACCTCTGGACTATCAATCTTGCTAGCCTCTCAGTTTGACAGAGGAACGGGTAGTTTGTAACCCATTTATAAGGTTTCTTATAAAACATTAAAGAAAAGAAATGTACTCAGAGCTCCTCAGTAACTCTAGGACAGCTAAAACTGAAATAATTTGGAAATTAGCTGTTGTGTCTGAACAGGATCCAGAATGATCTCACATTCTTTTCAGCATTATGAGCAATATAAAGCCTGGTCACTACCAGGATATGCAACATACATTGCATCTTGATTAACATACATCTAACAAAAATCACCTCAAAAACAACTAGGTCCTGTTGCATGGAAATCTGATTTACTGCTCAGACTGGTTGGAAACAAGTAATTCATCACCTTTCCTGGTCAACATCACATTCTGAATCACTAAGGGCTCATACATCTGGAATCAATACTGGCAACAGCTCGTTAATTTTTGAACTATCATCTCTCTGGGACTTCTCTTAGTTGTAACGCAGAAGTTGAGGCAATGATCTCCCCGCTAATATCCTAACATGTGTGTATCTCTTCTACAATCATCCAATTCAGCTGTGGGCTAATCATGAAGGCCAAGAACCATCTGACCAAAGCAGGTCAAGAAAGCCTAAAGATCTTCCGACATTATAGTAAATCATTTACCAAACTCATGAAGTAATCCTTCTGTTCTACTCATTACTGGTGAAAGTGCCCAGTAAAATATTATATTTCAGGGCACATATCAGAAAGCTGTGTATCAACTGTGGGCATTGTTAGAGAATAATCTATGAAATATGATCAACTAGGGAAGACTGAGAATTTGGAGTTCATAGTCCATAGAAAATGAAAGGACATTCAACAGCTCTTTTCAAATATTTGTGCCAACCATCTCCCAAAGGAAGGAATAATTGTTCCCCTTGTTTACTGAGCAGACAGAAGCTTGCTAAGCAGAGATAATGAACTAGGTAGGGGATTTAAAAAGCCATTTCAAACATTAGCAATTTTTCTAAGGTTAAAACAGTTAATTCTTAGCATAGCTTGAACAGTAAGAGTCTACCTCCACTGTTGGAGGTTTGTAAGTATTAACCAGACAAGTATTTTCATGTATAGGTAAACTTGGTCTTGCCTTTGAAGTTAAATGATCCCTTGAGGATTCTTGTAACCTTATTTTCTAACAGTTATAATAGTGAAAACAAATGATGGCTCTCTTTTAGGAGCTTCAGAAAGTGCCTTTTCATGAAACAAAAACCCAATATAAATATTACACTTATCTCTGAAGTCAGCTACAGCCTAACGAGATCAGTAACAGCTCTAATTTCTGTAACTCAAAGAAAACCGAGACAAGAGAAAATAATTTCTCATTTCAGTATTCATTCTACTTCTCCTTTTTTGACAGAACTCTGAAGCAATTAATACATAATCCAGCAGTGTTATTTTTTGTCACAGTGATAGAAGATATTGTTTAAGTAAACTAAGAAATCAGTTCCCATCATGTAAGGTTTTTAAGAACAGGTCATATACAACAGAAAGAAAGAAAAGGGGCAAAAATATGACTGAAAGGCCAAAGAACAGTTACTAGGATCAAAAGGAAATTATATGACCTTGCTTTCAAGAAAGTACTTTGAAAGTATTTTTAAGCTAAGTAGCTTTTACCCTTGGGCTGAAGAAGTGAGAGTTCATGTGGTCTAAAAAAGCATTTTCACTTGGGTCAAAAGTGCACTCTCAAATGCACCCACATAGCATCCTTTGGGTCTTATCATTGAATAGTCTTGAACCATGCAAACTGGATTCCTCTCAGATGTAACTGAACCATAGTTGTATTCTATCTCTCTGATTTGTGCTCCTGTGTCTAGAGGTTGGTCAGTTACAAATATAAACTTCAGAAGCTTTACCAGAAGCTTCCAGAGCATGAGATAGATTGCCTGTAAGGAGTCCCGAAGTCCCCTAGTGAGAAAAAAAAACCCAACAACCAAACCCAAACCAAAATAAAAATTTTAACATGGTGGTAGAGAAGAAAGAAGAAAAAGCAATTGTTAAATTACCACTTTCAAGTGGAAATCCTTTGATATTTAGTCCAGGGAATGATAGGCAGCAAGGTGGGGGAGAAAGACTTGAGACTGAAGGGCATACTAAAGGAAGAAAGAAAAGCACTTTGAGATTACCTTATTCTAGACAAAGGAAAAATATAAAGTACTTAAGGTTTGATTTGAAAAAGCACTGAGTAAGACCCTGTTTAGAGAAACAGGAGAATAGAACTGTTGAGAACTAAGATGAAGAAGTGTGAGAGGAACACACAATCTTACAGAAACACAGGAAAACATCATTAAGACTCTAAGACTGGTGAGGGCCTGGGCAGATGGGAAGAAGATGAATACATGTAAGGCCAAGGAAGCCAATTATGTTAGCAACAGCATTTATTATGTTTTTACATTGAATACTGTGGTCATATTTATGAATTAAAAAATATGGTAATTATTATGATTGTTTAAAATAGTGGTATCATA
>NW_009941896.1:338-2664 GCF_000696875.1 Nestor notabilis | reverse complement strand
GGAGCTCGGCGCACCACAGGTATGTAAACCCGCTTTGTTTTTCGGAGCTTTTCCGAACCGTTGCTTGCAGATGGGCTGTTGCTTTTCGTTGTTCTGCTAGGGGTGGCTGCTGGTGTCTTTCCAGGAACAAATGAAAAAATCCTGTCCCTAGTCTGTTTTGGCATAAGACACTAAGAACGGGCGTTTTCAGCGCGTCACCAGGCACTACACGTGTAGTTTTGGTGTGGAGGTTCTTGCTGTTAATTGGTTCTTGACGGGTTAATTTTGTCCCGGCGTTGTTTATTGGAGATTTTTCTGCACCTATTTCTTTATTTTTCCTCTCGCCTTTTCTACCGTTCCTGATCTGTCTTGTTTTATTGGGGTTAAGTCATATCTGCTTTCATAACTTATTTCCCTTTCCCAAAGTGATGTACTTTGTTTAAAGTGAAGAGGTGGGTTTCTGCCTGATTTTTTTTTATTATTCCCCCCCTCCCCCTTGAAACGAACATCGAAAGCGAGTGCGTTTTAATCGCTGCCTGCTGCTGAGTTACTCCAGAAAGTCAGCCCCTAGCCCTAGGCAGTAGTGTCAGTCTGCAATGGAAAATTTCCAAGTGGTGGTGGTAGAAGCAGGGTGACTCAGAGCACCCTCCGGAGTGCACTTTAAAGGCCCAAAGACCAGAGGAAGGATCGGCCCTGAGGAGGACTCTCCTTGAAAGGGTTTCTTCATCGATGCTTTCTGGTATTGCTCGGGATTTGGGAGATTAATGTGGCTGATAGCATTCTTATCTGATACAGTTCTGGTCCGCTGAAAGGTTGAGGGAAATGTCATTTAAGCACAGCGACTATAAAAAGGTGTGCAAGTGGTGGGGGAGATTATGTGTGCGGACGGGTGGGCTGAGGCTTTATTATACATGAAAAAGCCAAAAAGACGAGAACTTACTCTAAAGACTAAGAAGCTGGTGTTGTCTGAAATGTTGTGGGTCAGTAATGGTGAAGGTGAATCCATACTGTGCAGAAGGAGATCCCCCAGTTTTGGTCAACGAGGTCGAGAAAATGTGATTGATGCTTGGTTTTAGAGATTTTTCCTTCCTAATCACTTTTTACCAAAACGATAGATTTGGACCAAAGGAAACGAGCATGTGGTTCAATGAACGAAGTAGGTATAGATTGTCCATCCCCAGTGTATGTTCCCTTCTTCCGCCTTGCCCTCTCCTGTCATTTGGAGAGGGCTGCTGCAGAAATGGAAGAATTGATGGCAAGGATAAGTTCTGTCTGGGCGCGATTTTTCTGAGTTATTAGCGCAGTTATTGCTCAGGAGTTCAGTCTGTCAGTCACTTACAGTAATAGTCGTTGCGTTTGCCTGTTTTACCAGAATAATCTTCTGCCCATCCTGAGAATACATCTAACCCCAGAACGAGGCACGTAAAACGGCAGCAATTGGGCTCTGGAGTAAAGTCCATTTACACATTTACAAGTGGTCTGCAGTAGCTGAGAGTCTGCAGCCGTAATTGTCTCCTGTCCTATGGTATTTTGTTGAAGAGGTGTCCTACCAACACGAAGAGTCGAGGATTAGATGGAAAGTTTATTAATAAGTTACAATCCTTTATATCAGTATTCCAGAGCTATCGAATTACAGGAAAAAACTATAATCCCTCTAATTTTATATGGTTTTAAAGGGGAAATTAGTCATTGAAGCCCTTCAGCATCACTTTTCCAGTCGAATACTGGGAAAAAATGGTTTATAAGAAAAATGTGGATCAGTCCCATAAAACCTGTCTCGAGCCAAGCCAGGCATACCTGCTCTGTGTCATGCTCTACTCACAAAAGTAAAGTTCTCAGATTCGGTGGGATTGGTAGTGTAGTGAATTTAAAGATTGTTCCGTATGAATTGAAGTATTTAAAGCAAAGTTCCCGCCACCTGGGTTAATGACCTGAAAACTGTTTTGCGGGAAGGGTGTGTGTCATTGCTGCGTTTAGGATCTCGAAGCCTGTTTTCTTGAATGACTCCTTGTACCAGTCATTCAAGTACGAAGGATAAAAACCGAAGTGCCTGCAGTGCCGGGAGGAGGCTGTGGGCGCCGCTGTTGACCAAGGAGGACCGAGAGGAAAGCAGGAGAGCTGCGGGCAGCCCCGCCCGCTGCTGCCCGGGTATCTCGCTGGTTTTCTCGGCTCGGACGAACTGCAAGAGTCCCCGCGGTGCTGCAGCGAGGGAGAAAAGCAGGCGGAACCGGCCGGGAGCGGCAATCAGGAACTGGAGACATTGCAGAAGCGGGATCAGGAGAAGGACGCGGAACAGCGGTCTCCACGGGGAGCTGCCTGCGGCGGTGGGGGGCCGTCCGTTCCGAAG
>NW_009941896.1:0-262 GCF_000696875.1 Nestor notabilis | reverse complement strand
GCGGCGTGGGACGCGGCGTGGGCCCAGCTGCGATACTCGGTTCCCGAGGAGCTGCCCAAGGGCTCATTCGTGGGCGACGTGGCCAAGGACCTGGAGCTAGAGCTGCCGGCGCTCCGCGACCGCGGCGTGCACCTCTTGGACAGAGGTAGGACTCAGTATTTCGCTTTGCACGGGAATACAGGCCATTTGGTGACGGCGGAGAGGATAGACAGGGAGCAGCTGTGCCGTTTAGTGGAGAAATGCGTGCTGCGCTGTGAGGTGA
>NW_009941895.1:249-7860 GCF_000696875.1 Nestor notabilis | reverse complement strand
CCGTGACGCGCCGAGGGGCGGTCTCTGCCTCCTCCATATAACGCGGCAGCGGCCGTGCAGAGCTCACAGTGGCCTTTCCTGCGAGGGGAGGGGGCTGAGCAGCCGGGCACACATCGCCTTCCTCCTCCTCATCCTTCTCCTTCCATCTCGGCTGAAGCTGCACTTTCTCCGGCTTCAATGAAACTGGCAGCGATGATCAAGAAGATGTGTCCCAGCGAGGCCGAGCTGAGCATCCCCGCCAAGAACTGCTACCGCATGGTCATCCTGGGCTCCTCCAAGGTGGGCAAGACTGCCATCGTCTCCCGCTTCCTCACCGGCCGCTTCGAGGAGCAATACACACCCACCATCGAGGACTTCCACCGCAAGTTCTACAGCATCCGCGGGGAGGTCTATCAGCTCGACATCCTGGACACGTCGGGCAACCACCCCTTCCCTGCCATGCGCCGCCTCTCCATCCTCACAGGTACTTGGCTGAGGAGCACCAGGAGGAAAGGGGGGTCCCCTTGGTAGATTTCAGGTGTTCTTTGCCCAGTTTGGGGATGTTTCTCCAGTCCTGGGTGGAGGGAAGTGGGATTTTGTGTGGTGTGGGCAACTTTGGTCCCTGCATGGGGTGGATGAGAGGATGCAGGACCCATGTGCTGCCTGGTCCTTCCCTCCTTCCCTTCCCAGTGGGTCTCTGTGTGCCCCCATCCCTGCAACCATCTCACGTTCCCTCTTTACCCCTAGGAGATGTGTTCATCCTTGTGTTCAGCTTGGACAACCGAGACTCCTTTGAGGAGGTGCAGCGCCTGAAGCAGCAAATCCTAGAGACCAAGTCATGCCTGAAGAACAAAACCAAGGAGAACATCGAGGTGCCCCTGGTCATCTGCGGCAACAAAGGCGACCGTGACTTCTACCGGGAGGTGCAACCCCGGGAGATCGAGCAGCTGGTAGGAGGGGACCCCAAAAAATGCGCCTACTTCGAGATCTCGGCCAAGAAGAACAGCAGCCTCGACCAGATGTTCCAGGCTCTCTTTGCCATGGCCAAGCTGCCCAGCGAGATGAGCCCCGACCTGCACCGCAAGGTCTCGGTCCAATACTGCGACATCCTGCATAAGAAGGCGCTGAAAGGCAAGAAGCTGCTGAAGGAGGGGGGCCGGGGCAGCACGGAGGAGGCGTTCGGCATCGTGGCCCCCTTCGCCCGGCGCCCCAGTGTCCACAGCGACCTCATGTACATCAGGGAGAAGGCCATCGGTGGTGGGCACAGCAAGGAGAAGGATCGCTGCGTGATCAGCTAGAAGCTTTCCTCACCATGGGAAGGAAGGAAGGAGAGACTGGAAGGGGGAAAGATGCTTGTTTCCAAACTGACTTTGGGCAGGCACCCACCCAGGCAGAGAGGGGTTCACCTCTTCCCCAGCTTCCCTTCTCCCAAGGCATTGCTTTCACCATCTCCCTTCCCTTGGGAGGGAATGTTGGGAGTAAGGGATGCAAAGGGGGAGGCTTTAGAAGGCAGGATGAGGGGCTCGTTGGGACCCAGCCTCCTCCAGGCAGAGAGATGGGGGAAAGGGTGAGCTGCTGGGCAGCCAGATGGGAGGATTAGTGTGGAGGGCATGGACTTCAGTGTTTCCTCCCCTCACAAACCACCCAGCCTTCAGGAGGGAGGGCAGAAACCTGCCAGTGCCTGCTTGGGGGTTCGGGCTTGGTTTTCTGTTGGCTTGTTTTGTTTTCTTAACTTGAGAAGCTGTGCACGGACTCTGGCTCTGTGTCCTGTGTTGGTCTGTGTCTATGGAACACGTGCAAAAGACACTCCTAAGCTGTTGCAAAGACACTGCAGAGTTACGGTCCCAGTGGACCAAAACACTGACTCTTGTTTACATTGGTCTTGTCTGATTTGCAAGATTTTTGGGAAGGGTGGGAGGGAGAGGGATGGGGTTTTTTAAGTAAGAAGCTAATAGGCACTTTATGTAGGTATTGTTTGTCATTGACATGAACAAAAATATCTTCAAGTGTTTCTACTGTGGGTGAAAGTGGATGTTTTATTTTTTCTACAAATTAATAAAATCTTTTTTCAAATGAAACTTGTGCCTTTGTCTTCTCTTTTCGATCCAAATCCTGCTCAACAAAGCCCCAAACCCGGCTCCAAGCTGCTAAAACCCTCTCGATTCAACCCCTTTATCACCCCCTTTTCTCCCAGTGCAAAGGTTTCTGTCTCTGCAAGCAGTCGGGGTAACAAGAGGCCACCACGAAGAGTTAGTTACCCAAATGTGACTCTGAGCCAAGACTCTTTCCTCACCCCACTAATGCCAAATGCAGGGCATTGGCATGTCATTCACTGCAGCAACCCAGCAGCCTGACATCACGTCGTTGTAAAGAGCTGCTTGTGTCTCATGCTTTTCCCCCCCATTAACTAAGCACCCGTTAATGATGTCAACAGAGAGTGAGTCACTTGCACCCTGGTTGGGGTATTGTTTTCATTTTGCAATATGAGTAAAGTAAGTCCTATTGCTCAAAAGGTCACCTTTGCATTTGATGGGGTTTAATGTCTTCTTAAGAATGAGTTAGTGAGCACTGCCAGAGGGAAAGGGGAAAGCTCTTCCTGGCTCCAGCTTCTGCTGCAGCTCATTTCCAGCCCCTTCAAGCAGCAGAACAAATACATATTAATGGCAAAGAGATTCTAGCAAAGCCATAAAATGAAGGTGGGCGAGTGAGATGCAAACCAAACCGCCTCAGTTTCGGTTGAAACTTGGATTCAAGTTGACAGAGTTAACTTGTTCCTGTGCTAAGTGCCAGACAGTTCTTTGGAAGCACATTGTTTCTTCCAGCTCTGCATATGCCCTGATTCCACAGGAACAGCAACTGGCAAAAAAAGGCAACCCCCCATCCAGACATGAGCATTTATTGAGCTGGGACAGGCAATGGTTGACAGAAAGGTAATTCCAGTAATAAAAAGAGTGTACATTGTGCTTTGTTTATCTTGGTGTTCTGCTTTACTCCGAGTTTACACACTGGCACCTGCCCAAAGTACGTACTAGTAGAGTGGGGACAGAATAATCTCTAGGTTCCAGGTGAGTTGCAACCATTCGAGCTCGCAGCAAGCAGAATTACTTGTGTTTTGTGTTAGGAAAGGAAAACCCTACACAAACACACCTGGTTTCTCTGCCTTTGAAGGCATGAGTGTTACCCACCCTCTGATGCTGGTTCTCAACAGATAGATACTCTATTTCTCCAGCTGGTTTTTCACCTCTTCCACTACCAACTTGCACCACCTTTCAATGTAATTCAAGAGAACCATCACAATCGAGGTCTCATCACATCTTCTATACTCAACAAGACATGGTGCTGCTTACCAGCTTGTCCTCTGCCACTGTGAGAGCCAACAGCAGCAGGACAGAGGCAGGGAGCCCCACTACCCATCTGAAGGCGATACAACACTCGAGCTTTCCATCAGCCCCTGGCAACTGTTCAAGCTGCCCAAATGCTTGTGTTAGTGGGAAGCCCCTGGAGCACTTTGGATGTGGAACTGACCCGTCCTGTTGAGCCTGACTTCTGTCACTGGTGGCATAACTGAAAGCTCTTATCACTCCTGCCTCTGTTTTGATTCTGCCTGTCCTTCCTCAAAGAGGAAAAGACCCAGGAGCTGGGCCGAGGTTACGCATGTCCTCTGTGCTGCCAAAGTCCTGCCCCTGCCCAGTCTACATCCACTCAGTGAATACACAAGAGAGGCAGTCTGGCATTTCTAAATCTCTACTTGCCTCATCCCAGACACAACCACCACTTGTTTAAAAAGAGACAAATACAGAAGCAATTGAAAGCAATCGTTCCTCTTTCAACACACAGACTGGAAAGTGTTCCAAGAGACCCTTTCCAGCAGCAGGGCCAAATGGCTCATGCTTCCCTCTTACTTTCCCTCCTGATGTTTGGCCATTTTTAAGTGTAAAAAAAAACCCAAAGCAGAAAATGCTCCTTTTTCTTGCTGAGGGCAACCAGCAGGTATTTTGACCCATAGTAAGGAGAAAACATCACGTCTCAAGCTTGCTTTACTGTAAAGAAAACAAACCTCCCCCACCCAGAGAGAAAACAGCAGATGTATGAACCCACAGTCCTACAGCAGATCAAAGTGAACAGAGCACTGTAATCCTCACACATGAAGCACAGTGTTCTGGTTCAGTGCCACACGCCTTTGATCCACACAGGCACAACTTTAGAGCAACGCCACCAAAAGAAAGCATAAAAGAAAGAGAAGTAAACTTCTGCCACCTTTATTTCTCCTGTTCAGCCTGGATAGAGGCGTCTCAGACCTGACAGTAGAGCTGCACCCTTCCTACTCCTTGGGGATTTCAAACATGCAGAGGCTCTTGTACTTCTGCAGCAGTTCGTTTTTGGTCCGGACCTGCTCGCGCAGGTTCTGCAGCTGCTGCTGCTGCTGCTCAGGGCTCACACTGATGCCGGGCATGGAGCTGATCAGCTTCCTCATCTCCTGGAACTTGGTCTTGAGCTCATTCAGCACCTGGTGAACATCCTGGCTGTCCTTGTCCATGCTGCAGAGGAGAGAAAAGCAAGACACCATTGAATTCTCCTGTTGGAAACACCCCTTCAGCCCATGGGGGTGACTATCATTTCCAGTACAACCAGGGCTTAAACTGGAACTCACTGGGCGACTTTTGCTCTTGGTATCTAGCTACACACACCTAATTCACCTACCCCAATAAAATGGACACAGATAGATATACAGTAGCCTCTGGAGCAAGCTGGTTTCCCGCTGATTTCCAGCTACCTCAGGACCCACCAATGAGGCCAGGAGCTGGTCTGCAGCTTTAAAACATTACCAAGGAGCAGGCTGAATTCCCCCTCTGTCTGAACTCCCGTATGCCTTGGGGGGGAAGGTAAGATTACATACGTGTGTGGTGTGTAGGCACCTGGGAAAAAAGCTCTCTGTCTCACCCATGACCTGTTGCTGCTGTAATACAACAGAAAAAATTCAATGCAGCCAAACAGCTTGACAGCAGAAAACAGAAACTGTTCCCCAAAGTATCAGAGAGTATCCAATGGCAGAGAAAATGGCACTTTGGAGCTTTCAAACGACTCTCTGGGGATGTATACCTAATAAAAGAGAAGCGACAGCTTATTTTTTCTGTCCTTTAAGAGCAGCACAAGTGGTTCTGCAGCCAGCTCTGTGCTTTTCAAGCATCAGTGTTGTCTGAGGCAGTGTCTGCCCTCAAACCCTCATTAGTATCTGCCTCAGCTTTGTTAGCACCAGCGAGAAGTTTCCCCAATTCCAGGCAAAAGCAAGTCCTCACTTCCAGGGCGCCTGTTAATAAGGAGAGAGGGATTCTAATGGTCTTTGACAACTCGGAGCCTGTTCTATAGCCAGATCTAAAAATAAAGCTGCTTGGCATGACCAGGGTAGAGAGGAGCTCGATTATAAACTTTGGGGAATCGTGCCATGGTTTAGAGCAAAACTTTTAACCAGATGGTGGCCGCTTCTTTCAAAAGGCCTGTTGGAACAAACTATTCATTACTCCCTTCTAAATAAAACTGCAGCTGGTACTAGAATGTGGCCCCATTATGCAGGCATTCACGGGCAGGATGGCAATGGAAAAGTACAGGCACACACACAGAGCCCCATGGCACATCTGGGGATGGATGGGTTGACACTGCCTTTAATCTAGCATAGCTGCAGGCTGGCTTTGAGAGGGATGTCCTTCCCGTTCCAGGCGTCCCCAAGCCTCATTCCTTTCCCCAAGGTAGGGAGCTGGCAGCTGCCTGTCTGGTTGATCCAACAGAATCATTATTATCAGGGTTTTCACCCCGATGGGTGGTTTTCCTGCTGGATCAAGCCACTGCAGCGACTCCTTCTCTGAGGGCACGGACAGGCAGGGGTGAGGAGGTGTGGGAAGAGACTGCCTGCAGTAACACGGGATCCAACACAACATCCAGCCTGGGCTGATGGACTGAGCATAAGACCTGCCTTAAGGCACAGTGCTCTTCATTACAGCAGCACAGGCCACCACTGGTGGAGCCACGTGCTGGGACCTCAGCGGCGATGCCATTTGACTGTACAAGGTTGAAAATACCAGCAAGCCCTGCTTGGGGAAACTTTCTCCGGCCCCAAACAACAGGAAGGAGCACATGTCCTTGAGTGCAAGCAAACTGGTGCGATAAATCCTCGCTCCCAAGCAGAGTCACCTTGGAGATGTGTCTTCATGGCTGAGTCAGTGTCAAAACAGCGGGGCTGGGCTCTGCAGCTGGCAGCAGTGTTAAAGGATAATACATCTGCCAACTGTCAGGGACACATCCCACCACCTCCGAGGTCCTACCTGCCTGCAGCACTGTTCAGTGTACCTACATGTGCCCAAGCCACCCAGGAAATGCTGTGTGTGAAGCCAAGAGAGGCAGCTGGCCAGCGGGAGGAGGTGGCTCACTGAGACAGGGCACAAGATATCCTAGGGACTGTCGTATCTGTGGGTCACCGTGAGTTGCTCCGTGACATACAGGAATGTGGGAGGTCTCACTCAGCCCATGGTTACTGCTCACTTATGGACCCATGCATGCACCCAGCAATGGGTTTAGCCTCACTTCTGTGGTCTGGGTAGAACAAGTTGCACTCCCAGCACAACGGGGAAACTGAGGCAGGCAGAGGGTTTGTGTTCTCACACCCGTTCTGTATCTGGAGTGATGTAGCAGGGGCTATTCAGTCTTTCCTTGCCACAAGGCAGGTTGTGGAGCCATTAAGGGTGAACCTCTCTCACCCTTCAGCCATGCTTGATGTAAGTGAAACATCAGCAGGACACAAACCAGCCACAGCTCCTAAATAAGCGCACAGGGAAAGGACAGCCAGGACCACAACCAGCAATTCATGCTTCCCGTGCCCTCTGCCTCACCCCACAGAGTACAGGTGAGAGCATGGAGCTGGCCTGGATGGATTTCCGTGGCAGAGCCATGACCCTACCGGGACTTTCAGCATCTCTGAAAGGGTTATTGAGGGCCATAAACAGCTCAGTTCTCCGAACCCCAGCACAAGCACCTTTTACCCTTACACTACTTATCTTGAACCAGGAAAAGAACAATTTAACCTGTGCCACCACAGAAGCCATCCTCCTTTTACAGCTCCCCAGAAATGGGCAGTATTCCTGCCCCAGCACTGCCTGTACTTTCCGAGGCTGTTATCAGCCAAACAGGACAGCTATCTGGAGCAATAACCCAGCGCAAGTCCAACACTCCTGCTCCTCGCTGTCAATGGGGGGGTAGCACCCCTGGGCCACGGGAGCACCTGCACTACCTGGGTGACCCAAACAGCACCCAGGTACTGGCGTGACTCAGAGCAGAGATGCACTTGGGGCTGTGCCAGCTCTTCCCAGGAATTCCAGCGGGGAGGAAAAGGGCTGGGACGAGTGACCTCATTGCCTTGCTACTCATCCAGGGCAGCTGAGGATGTTGGCATTTGTAGAGCGTGATTAGAAGGGAAATCCCATTGTCCTGCTCCCCATCAATGGGATACCGGGGCTGCAGAGCATCATTAGAGGGTGATCCCATTGCCAGGGCACCCTGAGGATGCTGAGGGTCAAAGGGGGAGGACCCCAAATCCCTGCTTCCCACCCAGGGCACGCCTGAAGATCCTGGGAATGGGAAAGC
>NW_009941895.1:0-218 GCF_000696875.1 Nestor notabilis | reverse complement strand
GCCCCCTTTTGGGGGGGGGGGGGACGACACACTCCATTCCCACTCGCTGCCCACGGCACCCTGGGGGTGTTGTGGGGCGCAGAACATCACTAGAGGGGGACCCCACTGCCCTGCTCCCTGCCCAGGGGCGCTGAAGGTGGGAAAGCACCGTCGAAGCGGGGGCCCCACTGCCCAGGGCACGCCGAGGGTCACACAACATCCCTGCAGCGGGATGCGCC
>NW_009941894.1:55476-55779 GCF_000696875.1 Nestor notabilis | reverse complement strand
GCTTGCAGCATGCTTCGTGGAAAAATAGTAATAAAGTAATAATAAAAACATATAAATGTATATACACACACGGGTTTTTAAAGTGTGTCTTAAACAGAAGTAGCAAGTGGGTACACCTGTGCTGCAGGGGAAGAGCAGCTTGCCCGCTCTGGCCTTCCATACTTTTCTGTGTCCTTTAGGAGTGGTGTAAGGTTGGAAAGGATGAGGCTTAAAAACTATGAGGTTGGTGAGACACTGGCACAGGGTGCCCAGAGAAGCTGTGGCTGGCCCCTGCCCCGGAGGGGTCAAGGACAGGGTAGATGG
>NW_009941894.1:0-55445 GCF_000696875.1 Nestor notabilis | reverse complement strand
GCGTCTATAGTAGAAGGTGTCCCTGCCTCTGGCAGGAGGTTTTGGAACTAGATCTTTAAAGTCCCTTCCAACACAAACCATTCTATGAAAAACTTGAATCAGTTTCATTAGTTGCTACTGCTACTGGATGTGGTATTTATGGCCCTAACTTAGTTTCGTGCAAGTGGTGGCCTGGAGCTGCCCATGAGAGATCTCACGAAGGCAGAGTGGTAGCAGGTGGGCAGATGGTGGCCGCTGGTTTCAACGGGGCACTGGCTTCAGCCAGATAACCGTGTGGGAGGTATGAGGAGGTTAATATTGCACTTCTCTTTGTGTGTGTATTTTGGTTTGTAAATTCCCAGGTCAAACTTCTTGTTTACTATACCTGCGGCTATACTAGCTGTTATGTCTTTTCAAGATACTGCCTTTGGCATATCCCTGTCTCTTAAAATCATAAGGAACTTTTCATGACAATAGATTGGGTGTGTTAAGGGCATATGTATGTATGTGGGGAGAAGGCTTCCATTTCTTCCTCAAAGTACATGTGTCTGTGGCCTTTCCCTCTGCAGATTCCCTGGGTTTTATCATGTTCTTTAGCTTTTCTGTTGATTTTTATATGGTATGATGAGCAAGGATCAATTTAATCTTACTGGTACATCTGAAGTAAAAAATCATTTCTGCACTCTTTACTACAGTGGTGCTCAGATCTATCTATGGATTGAAAAAGGTATCAATCTTCCTTTATATCCATCTTTAAAGGAGCACTGTCAAAGTGTTTCTTACAGTGCTTTTAAAAATGCTTTTCATACTGCTTATAATAACACCTTACGTGAAATCAGTTCAGTGGTGTGTTTATATATTGAATTTGCTTTCATTCAGTGCATGCAGCAATTGATTTGCTATGGTGAGGATGCTTGAATGTGTGCTCTCTGATTTAATTAAGAAAAAAAGCCCTTTTATCAGGTATCCTGTGAAGCTAGCATAAAGAACCAAGGGTTTGCATAATTACCTATGAGTTCTTTATCAATAAAATGGTTTATGTATGTATGGAGTTTAAAGTTTGACAATATTTTTAAACTTAGCTTGTCAGAATCAAGGAAGATAATTTTGCATTAAAAAACTCCAATACTAAGTTATGTTACATATGTATTTATAAATGACTGGTATGAATTCTCTAAGGCTGTGTTTAGAGCCCTGCCAGTCTTTGCAACTGATGGTGTTATCCAGCCAGTACTTTTTGGCAGAGAAGTTAGAGGAATGGGTATAAATCAAATTGCTCTCTATGTGTAATTTGCTCCGTATAGAAAATTGTATGAAAACTTTGCTGAAATTTGTAAGCTTTATATATTTATCCTGCCTGTTACCTTCCTCTTACTGTTTAGCTCACACAAGTCTTGCTCACCTGCTAATGTTCACCAGATGTTTTCAATTCACCAAAATTGAAAAATGAAAGCTGAAGTGAGGACAGGGCAGAACGGAGGAACTTCTAAAATCATTTTTCTTCCCACTCCTCTCTGTAATAGGTGCCTGTGCTCCGTATCTTTTTCCAAGTTTTTGTTAGTCTTGAGTTTGTAAATTGTTTACATTTGAGTAAAACAATTTGATAAATAAGCTATTTGTAAAAATAAATAGTGCACAGTCCTACTGATGATGTTTAGAGATGGTGTAGCTGATTATGCAGAAACTTTCTTGCCTGTACAACATATCACATTACAGTCAGTGCCACGGAACTGAGCAGAGGTTTGCAGACCATCAGCTGGTACTGAATTTGGCTTTTAGAACAACTAGGCCATATGCAATGAGATACACAAATAAATACAGGGAAATTCAGGTGACTGCCATTCTCCATGTGGTTGGTTGGTTTGATTTTTTTTTTAATTTATTATTTTTTTTAAGATAAATTGATTAGGTTTTATAGGGAGTCCAAAATATGGGCCTAATACTGCGATTAAATGCTGAGGGCCCTGCGTTTTTGATCTGTGGTGATATTTTACTGGACTCTTTCTGAAACAAGAGACAATTTGGTGATACTTGGTTTTTTTAATGTTCTGTGTGTTAGTGAAGAAAGAATTGCCGTAGAATTCTATATGCTAGGTGAAGTTAGAAAGGAAAGAAAATGCAAATTAGAGAGGGAAAACCGCAAGAGTAAAAGTGTGAGTTTGCATGGTTTGGGTTTTTTTTAGTTGTTGTTCTTGGTGTTTTTTTCTAATTTTTTAAGTCTAATTTTTGGAAGAGAATCTTTGATTATAGAGCCTAAAATATTTATTCAGGTAATATTTGTATGTATGACCCATGTACAAGCTCAACACTTGTGTACACCGTAAAGATCTTGTGCAGAAGACAAGGTGCTCTTCCGTACCGAAAGATATTGAGTGAAATAAGGCTTCTGGAATTTTTTAAAATAAAAATATGTGGAGAAACATAGCTGAAAGTTACTGAGGGAGGAGAGAGAGGCCGCAAGTACCAACCAAAGAACAGTGCTGTCTGGTGATTTCTTCCCTGCCACAGTTCTTTCTCTTTGCCATCACTAAACCCAAGAACTATGCCTATTCTGCTGAAAAGCCTTTGGCCTGCTTTGATACTGGCTACTGGTTTTCTAAGTCCCTGAGACATGTTCATTTATAATGGCATTGTGCAGGATGTTAGGGAGCTTCACCTTCTTTGGAATGGCATCATCATTTCTTCAAAACATTATTATGAGTTTAAATAGGTTTGCCACTTGTTTTTTATCAGTGGATTATACTGTAGCAGCAGCATATCTTTATAGCTTGTAATACAAGGGTGGTGCTTTCAGGAACTGACTTGAGCTAAAAAAAAACTTTGATCCTTATGTAAATACACAAAGTTAGATATAAATAATGTAACATTGTTCCTTTGTGCTCTGTTTTCTGTTATATGCAGGTTTTTAAAAGATTCGACCTACTGTTGTAATTTTCAGATCTTAGACCACCTGATTTTAATTTGAGGCTGTGGGAGAAATGAGCACACAAATGCTCATCAGATTTTCTGCTAACCCAGAGAATGAATTTGGCAGGGTTGCTAGAAGATGTCTCTCTAGAACAAAAACCTGAAACAGAGAAGTGTTGTTACCCCTCCCCCTTCCCCATTAGTAGTGTTTTTTCTTTGCTTTGAAAAGCCTCAAATGACACACTTTACTGAAAATTGTGTCTTGGTAGTTTTCTTTAGTTGTCAAAATGGTCTGTTTTGTTTCCAGACATGCTGCTACTGCGTGAAGGTCTTCAGTCTGCTAGTCAAGTTCTCCTGTTTTGATAGTTTTGCCATTTCCTTCATATGTGTATTTTTATTATGTGTTATAAAAGTAGAAGAAATAGTGTGGACAGCACACAGGCATTTTTAATGCTTTGATGAAAATGCCTATGCCTTTCATATGCTGAATAGATGAAAATAGATCCAAAAGTTGTAAGCCTGATGCATCAGACCTGCTGTTACAAGCCAACAGCATAGCAGATACAGTTGCTCTGCTCCCATGTGTAGTATTTCCGAGTAGCCTGCAAGTAGGATCCATAGTAGGTCATGGTACCAAATTGTAAGGCTGTTGAATATGAGTGCATTTCCAGTTAAAGCATGTTGACAAAGGTTGGGTGTAGCCAAGAAAATCACTGACCTGGTATTTTGCTGTATGTATCCTGTATGCAAAGCTTCCATTTCAAGTTTGATAATTCTGGAGAGCTGTTTCTCATTTGACTTCAGATTGATCTCTAGTTGGCAAAACCCTGTAAATTGTGGCACTGTCCTACTCAGTGGAGCTGTTTTCTTGTAGCTGTTTATAGGGATGAGTTTGTTTTCTGCTCTGTTGGTTTTTTTTTTCATCACTGTGGACTGCATAGGCATCTTGTTTTTAAAAAGGCAATGGCAGTTATTTATGTATTCTGTCCAACGTTAGGAGAAAGAAGTTAAACCCTGGATGTCCCTGCCTATGACACGGGTGTTGGAACTAGATGATCTGTAAGGTTCCTTCCAAACCTAACCATTCTGTGATTCTGTGTCTTCTTCTGTGTCTGAAGAATAGGCCCTGACCTAAAGAATAAGCCTTTTTGTCTGGCAGGGAAAAACTAATTGTCTTCTGTGCAAGATACAGTTCAAACAGGCTGGGTGCTGAGTTTTCCTGTATGGAGGGGTTGATACCTCACTCCCTGAAAATGATGGAGTGCAGTGGACTATGCAGGGCAGAGAGCCCATGTTTGCACTTTCCTGAACAAGTGTTTTAATAATTTAAAACATGCTAACAGCCACATTCTGTCTCAGCCACTGTCTTGAATTCTTCAGTCTCTTACCGTGGAACTTGGTGCTGTCAGTGTGTTCTGGGGCTCACATAAAGATTGGCTAATGCATCAGACCCTTTATGGGGTGGCTGGTGGGGGAATAAGCAGTTACTGCATCTGAAAGTCTGGGGCCTGACACAGGTAGCAAGTTTCTCAACTCAGGCAAGTTTGGCAGCAATTCTGCAAGTGTGCAACAGTAGACTTCCAGGCTAGTAGGTAGTCTATGTGGCAAACACTTATTACTCAGGCAGCTGAGGGTCACGTTTTGGGTGTAGTCACTTAAATTCTACAGAAGATACTTGAACTTTTTTTTTCTTCCGTCTGTAGAGACATTGTGTGTCACGGAAATTGCTTAGTGAGGGCGCTGCTTGGTCTATGAAACTTTCATTGTAGTGGTAATGGTGGGAGGATAGGGGAGAACCCAATTTGCCTCTCTGGCAAGGGTTTGCTGGAGCACTTAAAAAAGCAACTTTGTATACTTCTGAACACAGTGTATTGGCTTTACATTTATTGAGATATAATAAATTTGTAGCTCCTTCTCTTGATCCCTACCATCAATACCACTGTTGTTTTTCTTAGGCTTGACATACTTGGACTAGTTATTCATAACTGTGAGCTGATACCATACCTATTATGATTGATTCCAGACTTGCCTTTTCAGTTACATAAGCCTGTGTTTGTTCTTTTCTTGAAAGTTTTATTCTTAATGTTTAATTTGTTCTTCATTTCAAGGTTCTGAAGAAAAAGCACTTGAAAGATGTCCATCTTCAACAAGTGTCTGTAAGAAGGTTTGCATCATTCAATCTCTTCTTAATAGAAGATCAGAATACAGAAGAGGAAACTGGGACC
Source organism: Nestor notabilis (assembly GCF_000696875.1). Taxonomy (NCBI): domain Eukaryota; kingdom Metazoa; phylum Chordata; class Aves; order Psittaciformes; family Psittacidae; genus Nestor; species Nestor notabilis. The sequence continues at coordinate 50,334 of NW_009941894.1, read as the reverse complement.
TGGGTTCAGTATAAAAGCATCTTTTATCCTGAGTACAGTGTGTCCTTAAGGTAACCGTCAATAAGTTTTAAGTACTTCCTAAGATCTTGTACAGGTCTCAAGTAAAAACTCATTAGTCATTCTCCTAGTGTTTGTATAACTAGAGCATAGTTTACAAATAAACTGTTAGATGTTATTTTTAGTTGTTTGTTACAGTAAGCAGCTTGTCTGATTTTTTCGTGGTAAATTTCACTGAAGTGGCAGAGCTTGAATGAAAACACTGATGATTGTACCTATAACAGAATGCAAATATGAGCATTTATTTTATATTTCTAATAACTTTCTGTTTTGACATTCTTCAAATATAAGTAGTATGTAAAAAACCTGAACACGTTTACTTGCAGTCTTAATAAAAATTTTAATGACAAGATGTTATTCGTAAAGTTCTAAAAGCTTTTGGTGGTGGTCTATATTTCATTTAATTTTCTTCTTAATAATTCTTTTAAAACTCCAGAAGCCGATTTGCAAAACAAAAGAATAAAATATTTCCCCTTCCTATAGAAATGATTTTACCTAATGAAGAAATCTGTTTTATATTACAGCAGATAAACCAAATGAAGATATTTTTATTAAAAACAAACAAAAAAACCCAACCACAAACCAAACAAACTCCAAAACCCCTGATCCTCCCCCCTTCTTCCCCTCCCCAACCCTCTGAAGGAATGTCATTGAATTCTCAGTAGCTTTAGCAAACCAGAAAACTTTATAGCCCCCATTCATTACTATGTGGGGTACAGTTTTTTCCCCCTTTCCTCCTGCTTTGATCTCCTTTTCCTTGTTCAGTTTTATACATATCTATAACTTGGTTTTGCCTCAGCAGCATCATTGCAATAGTAACTTAATCATCTCTATATCAATACTTGTTTTTCTGCCTCTAATTAGCTCTGCTAAGGGTGTAGGATTTTGCATTATGTAGCACAGTAGAGGATATTCTGGAAAGCCTGAGTCATTTAAGTTGTAAAGTGCATTTTTAACTGGGACCTTTAAATTAAAACCATTATTAAGGAGAATAGGGACATTATCTCCTGGTGGGGATTTTTATCTTTTCCCTGTATTTTGTTCCTTTCCAGAAGATACTCCATGAATTACAAAATGGCAATCACTGATTGTGTTAGGAATAATGATTAGAACTTACTTACTGTAACACTTCTGTATTAAAATGTTTTCTTTCTATACTGAAGCAGTGGCAAGAGTTGGCATATACTTACATTTCAGAATACTAAAAGATGGTGAAGAGGGAAGGAGAAAATAATCACAGTATGTTTTGCCAGAAAGAGAGTATAAATACCTGCAATAAAATCCACTTCACCTTGAGTCTGTATTAAATAAAGTTTCTTCCCTGTTTTTGCAGGATCAGTAATTTAAGAGGGGAAACATAATTTTTTATCATACATAACAGAGCAACAGTTATCCTTACTGAAACTTATGCATCTAGGAAGATAAGAAACCTTGGAGTAAGTGTTCCTAGATCTTTGAGAACTAATTGTGTCTTGGAAACTTAAGGATCCTCTGTATGTCTGACAGCGTTGCCTTCATTTTTCTCCTCTCTTCGGCAAAATATGAATTATAATCATTTTCATCAATAGAAACATTTTTAACAAGATAACAAGAGCATATTAATAGCATATTATTAACAATAACAAAAACATCAGTCAGGTAAACCCAGAACAGTGTGCTTGAGTAGGAGAGGAGTAGGAGTAGCCTTTTTATGTATCTTTTTGTTAGGGAAAAAATGTTGGTATGGCCTCTCTAAAATCTTGACAAAAGTGCTTTTGAATTTTCATCTACATATTTTTTCCTTATACATTAATATCTTCTTGGGAAAGCTCATTGCATATGTTGGATGTTAAAATGGCTGTCAGCTAAGATCTTGACAAGACTAAATGCTTAAGAAAGTTCATAAGGTTGTTAGTGGCTTTTGGCAAAGAGTATAAAGGTCAAGCTGTATCAGTTCAAGGGCTATCAAAACTGATCAAATTTTATATTCAGATATGCTATGACCTAGCTGGAATTACTGCTCTAGAGGGAGTTGGGGACCAGTTTATTAGGCAAATAGAAGCTTTGGTAGGAATTACCAGTCATATACATGTTTTTCTGAGCTTCTCAGGCTTGTTTTAGTAAGCTGCTATTTCTCTAGCCAAATTCAGGTTGGATTCACATTTAGGAGAGAAGAGCTTACACGGTGTTTTTCTGTCATTAGTTTATTTTTAGAATTGTTCTTAATAACAAATCATCCAAAACATGAAGTGCCGGTTTTTGCTTAAATTCAAGATGGATTTATGTGCCATTTTGACTAGATGCTTGAAGTGATAACATCGCTGACTCGTTTTTAAAATCCTCACAACTCTTCTGGTTAAACAGTGATCTCTAATGTGCTTAATGAAATGTAGATTCACAGTACATGGTGGAAGGTGGTTTCTTGAAGTTTGTATAGGTACTAAGGTGATGTGTGATAGCTCTGGGGCATGAGGAGGAGTGTCTGATGAGTGTGATTTTTTTGGTAGCAGTGAAAGATGTGTCAAAATGAAATTTCTTGTGTTATAATCCAGAATCTCATTTGATTAGTCTCCTTTGGATTTGTACCATATTTGAAGCTCCTACACACTACATGCTTGCCTTGATGATATGAATTGGTTGACTACATACACGAAATTGCTATGTTTTTTTGATTCATAAAACAGTCATGTTTATTAGTTAGCTTTGTTCAAGTTCTTTTAAACTTTGGGGGTATTTCACTTTGCTGTTAAAAAATTATGCACAAGCTAAATATACGTTTTCTTGGTGGTAGGAAGATACATAGTGAGTAAGCAGAACCATTTAAAAATGTTTATTTAATATTACATTTCTGAATCCTTCTATTCTTAATCAGGAATGTGCTTTTAAATTTTAATTTTGTGTAAATAGTTTTAGCAATGAAGTGATTATGGATCGCAAAGATGCAGTGTCTCAGTGTGGACATGGTGTCTGTCTTTTAGACAGGAAAATTGTTCTTCTGTTAGAGTTAAAAAAGGAGCAATCAATATCTTCAAATCTTCTATTTGAGGATATAGATTTACTCTAAAATTGTAGGCTCATTTTAAACAATTGGAGAAGAAATAAGTTATTTCTGTGGTAAAATATTTGCCGTTGATCAGTTGTTTGATGTTTCAAATACTAGAATGCAGAACTCAAAAGAACAATGCCAGCAGCTTATGAGAAGGGTTAAATCTCTGTAAAGAGTGCTAAGTATTCTTTGCAAGGTGTCATGCCTTTATTCTGAATGTGAATGAACCTTTAGATAAAAACATGAAAGAAATTATTAGATGACTGTAGACCTTTGGTTTAGAAATGAGGCATGTTATTTATCTGTGTCAAGTAGTGTATTAGGAGATGGTTTAGGAGTGAATTGTATTGGCAGTTCCTATAGGATATTTCTGCTAATAACATTTTTAAGTTTTAATGCATTTTTATTTTAGGGATAGACATAAAAAAAATGAAAGGAAGCAGATTTCAAAGAATATTCTCTACTCCTTATGGACAATTTGTGTGATATGATAAACCTGCTTTCATCCATTTATTGTGTGCTAAGAGACAGTGTGTGGATTTAGCAACATAAAGACTTGGTCACAGGAGGAAGAAACTGAGGAAAGAAATAAAAAGTGATTTGGCAACGTGTTTCTTTCATTCACTGATGAAGCTGACTGTTCCATCATATTGCCCAAGATGTGTTATCTGTAGAAAGAATTAGTAGTCAAAGAAGCCATTGGTTTGTTTTCTCACCGTATTAAACTGTGATAGTGAACTGAAGTGAAGAGTATTTACCTTGGTTTGCTATATCCTGGCCCAGAAAAAGCATCTGATCAGATAAGATCTTACTGGGACAACTGATGGTGACACCAAGCTTTTTTGTAAAATACCCTTAGCAGTAATGTTTTTACTCTTATCCTGTCTTTCATATTCCACAAATACAGTAGAGGATTTTTTTTGTAGCCAGGTTAGTAATATATTGTGATTTGGTGGGCTTTTTCTCTTTTGAGTATTGTATGGAAGTGTAGTCTATCTTAGCTTCTTTAGATTTTTTAAGTTTAGTATGTATATTTAGTTATTTATATTATTTTTTCTCATTCAGTTGAAGAATTAAATAAAAGCAGACACATAGTTTTGTTTTAGTATGGTTGATAAAAAGCATACCTTAATAGGGAGCTACTGAAGGATTATTTTTATTCTAGTATCTATAGCTATTTATAAATACATGTAAAAGTCTGCCACTAGTGTTGCCTGAATTGGATAGGAAGGAATGTTAACATATTTTAAAGGTGCCTTTCTCTCTTTCTCTGACTTTATTTGTACATCCAAAGTTGATTTATTCATATTCCAAAGTTGATTTATTCATATTCCAAAGTTGATTTATTCATATTCCAAAGTAAGGAATTTTGCTTTGCCTTGTTTCAGGAGAAATGTGAGTTCAATTAGTTTATCATTCATAGATTTGTGTTAAATAACCACACTGGCCTGAAATTCACTTTCTCCATGATGCTTACCTGTGCTTTTTTTTTTTTTTTTTTTTTTTTTAAGTACTTTGTTGATCTCAGCAGTCACAGCTTTGAACTTTTTTGAAGTTGTTTGAACTGTACAACATCCATGACATATTCCAAAGCAGTAGATACTGAAGAAATGTTCATCTGTATTTTGAGATGCTTGTGGAAATTTATGGGATTTGTGGGGTTGGGGTTTAGCCACAAGCTTCTGTGATTCCTTTCCTTGACTTTCATAGTTCAATGCACATGACACAAACTTTTTATGGGCAGCTTGTAAGACGTATTGTGGGAAGCTGCAACTATGACAGGCATTCATAGGAGCAAGATGTGACGTGGGTTGGCGGTTTTCCCTGGGCTCGGTAGTGGAGGAGCAGCTGATGGGATGGGACAGAACAGTGAAGCAGCAGCTGTTACAGAACTCCTGGGGAAGTATACACAGGGCTGTGGATCTCAAACTAGAAGTTGTGGGGTTTAGGTGCAAGACTGAGTAGCATGGTATTTGTGGCAGAATTTGGGGTTAGAGAATACCTGTATCTATAGGTGCGTGCAACTTTTAGTCTGCAAGTCAAGTCTGTGGTGGAAAAGAGTTGGGGAGTAGGTGAGGCAGAATTTGTCTGCAGGCTCTACACACACAGTGCTCCAAATGGAGAAACAAATAGCTGTTGCTATTTGGAAGCATGTCCCCCTGAGCTCTCCCTTTCACAAGTACCTCAGCTGTTGGCACATTGCTTTCCTCATTCCTGAAACTTGTCTGCAATAGAAGTTATGCTCAATCCTTCACTGTTTGGGTTCCCTAACTGTTAAGTAGTTACCAGTAGAATTTAAGTGCCTCTTATTTTAGGCTGGTGTAGGGAGGAAAAACTTTATTGCAGCAGAAAGAGGTTATTCTTCTATCATGCTAATTGACTTGGAAACTAACGTGGAGTATTATTAAAATAGTCCATAATGGCAATATAGTTAAGACCTAAGATGTGATTTTTGAGGTAAATAAGAGTGGCTTTGCTATCCAGATCACGGTTGAGACTGTGGCTATGCCTCTCATTCTAGGAGATTGAGCTTGCTCACTGCTTTTGTTCAGTGAAGGTTTCATAAACCGATCAGACTAAAGGAAGCAGCGGTTAAATCCTGTTTCACAGTAAGTGTGGAGTGGGCATCTGGAAGACTGAGGAGAAAGGGAAGTCCCTCATAGCAAAGCCGGATGCTTCTCATCATTAAATTACAGCTCACTTATGTGCTTGCCATGAACAATATTTGTGAAAGCAAGAAAGATTGTTGAGACAGAGAGTTAGAGGAAGAGACTTTGAATATTGCAGGCAGGCAGAAAAGGGTGTTTGTGCAAAATGCTTCTGCTGGCCAAGAGAGAAAACACTGGGGTGTGTTGTGTTTGTACGTAGATGCCACAAGCTTTTGGCCACTGTATAATAAATATAAGAATATGTTTGAAATATGTGTGTGTTAACTTTGAGTGTTTTATAATCAGATGAAGAACTCATCCTCAGTGAAAACTGAGTATACCAAAAATAATAATGTAGATGAAGAACACTGATTGTGTTAAAACATCACCAAAATTTAAAGACAAAGCTGTGTGGCTTGCATCTACTGAGGCATCTTAGTTTATTCTTCAGGCTGAGGTACTCAGTCTACTTCTCAACTCTAATTATAAACTTTGTTTTGGAAACAGCCTGAAATGTGGTTTAGTGATAATTTTAAGGCCAGTGCTATGGTTGTGTCATTTCCCTTTTTTGCCTTTGTCTACCTTTTGACCCTGAAGTATATAAATTGTATTCTTTTCCAGACCAGGACACTCTACTCAGTTCTGTTTTTCCTTCTTCATAGTATTCTGTTGAACTACAGGTACCGGACTGCTAAACTGTTCATCCTCAACTTTTTTTGCTTGACTTGGATATTTGCATGATAGAACTCCTTTATATATGGACTGTGTATGTAAAGAAATTGGGAGGGGGGACAACCCAAACCAAAACATGTTATTTCAGGACTAATCTGCATGCCAAAAAAGATTAAAATATTTCTTTACTTAGCATCTCCCTCACCCCCATCTTACATTTATTTATAGATGAGAGGTTCACAGCTGTCTGAGAGACCCTGTGTCAGACATGTACACAGTTATGGAGTTTATAGGATGCTGAAGAGTCAGCAGGGGACAGTTTAAAGGGCAGCTCTGTGCTTGGCAGAACTACTGATCCTGTCCGCTTCCTTGTCACTTCTCTTGAATTAACTCTGCTGCACCAGTTGTCCAATCTGACTGAAAATAAACTTGCAAAAAAAAAAAAAAAAAGAAAGAAGAAAAGTGCATTTTAAGTCCATATGATCCATCAGAATTGTTCTAGTCTTCCAATGCAGCTAAGGAATGTGTTTTGGGGTTTTTTTTTTATGTAGCTGGGAGAAGAGCTCTAATGCCCAGTTCAGTCATTTGTAACATCTTTCTTATATTTTGTTGCCCCTGTTTATAAGATCATTTCAATTTGTTAATCTGATTTACATTTGACTTTCATTTTTTAAGAACAACTCTGGTTGCTGTTTGGTGCTTCTCAAAATTTAACATGTAAATGTTTCTTTATTTAATGCATAAGCTTATCAAAATCTCCAAATAGGTTTCTTTGCACTATAAATGTACAATTCCATATTCGCAAAAATGGTGACTTTTTTTTTTGTTTTCCAGTTCTTACGACAATCTTCAGGAAAGAAAAGCTGAGAGAATGAGAACTAATTTTGTAGGTGCTGGAAGTGTTGGATTTCTTCCATTTTTTCAGTGTTCCAAATTAAATGTTCCTAAACAGCCTTAGAAGCTTCATTTAAAAAATTACTAAGAGACTGTATTTTTGTATTTTACTGCCTTGCTGAATTCTTTTTAGATTTTTTTAATGCATTTGTGAAACAGCTCTGTGATCTGGTTGTGAAGTGTAAAATGTTTTTATTTTGTTCATTTGGGGCATAAATTAGATCAGTATAGTTAAAAAATTCTTAGTTGCTTTTTTGCATGTGTGAATCCAGCTAACCTGCCATCTCTAACATTTAGAGGAAACTTTTTAGGCAATTTTTAATTCAACTTTGGTGCATGCTCTTTCTGCTGCTGTCAAGGTTTTGTTCACTATGTTCTAAAACTTGCAGTTGGTATGTGAAAATCAGTTATTTCATTTGTCATCCCCAGTTTAGAATGTTTATTTCACTTGGGTTATGTAAATGTAAAACCAAAGAAAATGCAGTTCACTGAACACATTAATCAGTTTTATTGATCACATTAATTAAGTGTTCTTGATTTTGTGGGAGAAAATTGGAATTTGTGTACAGCTACTAGTTGTTCAAAAATCATCTTTACCAAAATTACTCTTTTTGTATATGTGACTTCCACAACTAAACAAAAATCGATGCTGTTTGGAAAGGATTTGTTTTGATAAAGTATTCGTTTCTGTGAAACATGTTCCTGGTTCATGGATTCCAGTGATGGAACTTTGCAGATTTGTGACTGTCCCCTTGTTTTCCCCCTGGTGGCTACAGTAGTACCTGTTTGCTACTTATCTGTGATAGGGCTTTGTGAGAAGTGAACGCCTGCAGTGAACCTCTTTTCTGACAGAGGCAAGATGTGTGTGTTAAGTCAGTTTTTTGTTTGTTTGTTTTTTAAATTAGTTATGTGTTGGTAAAGTCACTGTTTATATTTTCTTCCAGGTTTCACAATGGACTCTTAAATGTTAAAGAAGTTCTTACAAGTTTTGACAACACAGGGAATGTCTGTAAGTCATTGTTTATTTAAATACAGTACTGTGTTGATAAAAGTCTAATTGTATCAATATAAAATATTTCTATATGAGTCCTCAATAACCATTTCATTTAGCTGAGAAGCACCATTACTATGATCAGAGATACAGATCTACCTATCACAGTGACTTATGTGTTACACTGGTTTATGTAGCCCAGTTGTTTGTGAGGATACACCTGTAAGTCAGTGCAGGTTATTTCTGGTTCCATGAGTGTGACAGAAATATTAGAGCAGCTGAACTGGGTTGAGCGGAAAATTGGTTTAGCCCTTGACTTGGGTTGTCCAGTGGCCAGCAGTGGCTATCTGCGAAACAGCAATGCGAAAACTTGGGAAGCAAACACTGCTATTTCTGCCTTGGAGAGGGCAAAATTGAATCAGAGAAAAATGAAAGAAAGCACATGATCAAGCCCCCACAGAATTCATCAGAGCCTAGAACACATGGCATGCATTAAAAAAGCAAAAGGGAAAAAATCGTGCAGGAGAAATTCACTGTGGCTGTTAAATATAAAGACATCACTTTATGGCTCAGGAAGTGCTGGATGTTAGGAGAATTAATGGAGCAGTAGGATGATGCATTTGTCCTGATCTTTCACTCTTGTCTAAGCATCAGTTACTGGCCGCATTAACCTGAGACAAGATGAGACATAAGTGGACCTTCTATGTCTGACCCAGTATGGCTCTGCTTCAGTGTACTTATTAATAAAATTATCTATGCTATTAATGGACTTAAATTATAAAATTGTGGTAGATCATGGAAAAGAAGCTGAGGAAAAATATTTAAATACTTTTGATGTAATGAGTATTACCATTATATAATTAACATTTAGTTATACATATAATTCTTGTTTGATTATTCTGCCTTCTTTTTCAGGTTGGTTTGTTTTCAAACAAGCAATCTGATAGAGTAAAGAGGGGGTGTGTGTCTGTAAGTTTGCCAGGTATTCAAGAAATGTGCACATATCTCTTTCTCCTTGTCAAAGCAATGTCACAGAAACTCTTCTGATATATACATGTTTCCTCTCAAAGCTCCAGTCTTAGTATTCCAACAGACATTGGCTTGGGACCTTGGGAAACAGGTCAATTTATTTAATAAACTTTTGCCTTGAAGGGGAAAAAATAGTTGTAAACTATGTGCTCTCCTTTTTAAAATTTGCTAGGTTTCATTCTATTCTGAACATTGAAGATGGTTCTTGTGGTCCTGCCACAAAATACTTCAGGATATATTCTTTAACTGTTACCAAAGAGAAATTTGTTCTCTGATTTCTGAATGAAAATTATATCTAAGGGATATATAGCGATCCAAATTAATTATATTAAGGCTGAGAAAGAAAATTCACATTTTTAATTTAGAATCTGGAAGAAAATACTTTGCTTAAATTATGGGAGACATTTAGAGAGATTTGTTTTAGATTCTTAGAGTAGGAAGCTAGAGGGACTTCTATAACAAGTTACTTTATTGTCATAACCTGTTCTCAATAAAGGAAAAAAGTAAGCAAAAAAGAAATCCAAACTGGGGTTTTGGATTCAGAAAAAAAAAAAAAAGTTAACTCATTAGATAACAACTTGGGTATTTATTTTGGACAGTAGAATTTATTTTATTTTTTTAATTTGTCTAAAAGTGCTTCACAGTGGATCAAGACAGTGTACCTTACTCTATTAAACATGGTAATGTGGTTTCTTAATCTTTGTTCTTTGTGTGAGTACTTGGATTGTGATCAATCTACACAAATTCCTTGTTAACACAAATAATTTATTCTGCTAAAGTTTTCATATGCTTTCCTATTGATAGGTGTGCTGTCAGCTCTTCTGTTAACTTTTTCCAGTATTCTAGCTACTTTCTTATTGATTGCAGATGGTAGAACAAGACTCACACTCTAATAGGCACACCACCAGTGCTAACACAGAAGCAATACAATAGGTCTTCTTACTGTCTCTGTATATACAAAGATTCACATGCGTCCTTTAGGATTCAGTATTGCTTTGAGGGTTCATGCTGTGCTATTATACACAGTGTTTTCTAAGTGATTTCCAGGTTTACTGCTTCCCCATTTTCAAATGTCTGTGTCTGTCCATATTGATGTACATATTACTGATATATACACATTTTACTAAGCACTCTAGATTATACTCTTTTAGGGTAACTGATCTGGCAGCATGCTGTACTGGCTTGGAGTGTGATAACCATACTTTTTTGCTACCACCTGTATGGATAAATGTCCCCATTGTCCAAGCCAGAATTAACTATGTGTCTATCACACCATCATAGTAAAGTTCCCTCAACCATATGTTTACTGAGCTGCTTTATTTGGATCATAACTGCCTGAACTGTGTGCACTCCCCTTATTCCTTAATTTGAACTGATTCGTTCTTTGACCTTTTTCTGTGTATTTCTTGGCTCTTTTTGTGTTAATCCACAATGGAAATGGTGGGTAGTAATACTGCCTCGTTTTACCCCCAAAGGTAAGGGCAGTTGTAGTATTTGTAAAATTGGGTTGGCTATTTTTTAATTTATTCTGGAATTCTTTAAGAACCTAATATTATAAAATGATACTCTACTGTAACACCCCCCCCCCCCACATTTTTCTTTAACCCCCCCCCCCCCCAAATTTCTAAAATGGTCTTTAGCAATATTAGATTATTTCTTCTATACCTAATACTAATGGAACTAACCAGTATTGAATGTATCAGTCCCATCTGCAGTAGCATGCTCTGTGAGCAGACCTATTGAATATTATAGACTTGAATGTTCTTTAGGACACACTGCAGAGTCAGAATTTATTTACTGAGCACTAAATTTCAATAATTTGGACTCAGTTTTTAGTGTCCTGTGTGCTTGTTTTGGCTGCCATACTGAGTATCTATCAGGAAGAGTAATGTTTTGCTAGAGATTATTAGATTATGAAAAAATTGTGTATTAAATAGATTAGATTTTAAAAAAGTGAAACATATTGCATATTACATCCTTTTTAAACTTAATTTGGTTAAAATAACATGGTTTGTGTGGTTTTGGGGTGAGTTTATTGTTCCTAAGTACCTTGTGTTTATTGCTCCTAGGTACCTTGTGTTTAACACAAGAAAGCTCTTTCAGGGAGCATTTCTGTGATCTTTTTGTTTTATTTTTTGATCTTTCTGCTTATGGTCTTAAACAGACACATCACCATGCACCATCAAAAGAAGAGTGGTAGAGCAGACTCTAGATAGTAACACTTTCTCTACACTCCCAGTAGGTATCAACTCAGTACAAGATGTGCCACTAGCTGGCAGCATTATATAAAATATCAATAAGCAGCTTTTGAGGAATACTTCTGACTGCTTCCAAAAGTGCTGCCTTATAGCTGAAAGACTTTAGAACAAAAGTGGAGCCACCTGCAGTAGCTGTAAATGGTGTATTGCAGGGTCCCAAGTGTTAACTCTAGAAATCGCCTCTGCATGATGTCTTGTTCAAACTTGGTACCTACGCTTGTATTATTTTTCCAAAAGATTTCTGAAGATGCACTTTCACTGTAAGATTGCTACAGTGAATGAAAATTCACACTACAAATTACAATTGGTTTTCACTTTCCCAGAAGAATGTGAAATTTTTTCTCTTCTGTTCATCCTTCATGAGAAAGCAGGTTCCATGTGAAAACTCTAAAGGAATTCTCCACAGATAGGATGCAATGCTAAATGTACTTCATTCAGCTTTAACTCTGTGCATAAACAGGAAGCAGGGAAAAGGACTGGAATGAAGGAAGAGATCAGTCTCTGCATTTTAGACGACAGTATGCCATCTGTTAAAAAGATGGTACATCCTGAAACCTTCTCTAGTCTTAAGATAGTCCTTTAAAAGAACTGATGGATCCCAGGCAGAAGGTTCAGTGGTGGCATTGTGGGATAGTGTCAGCTGGCTCCAGGAGCCACGTGCCATGCTCATCCTTGCAGAAGAAAAATCTCCTCTGCAGCAGACTGTCAGGAAAGCAAGGAAAATTCCGCAAGAATCAGCTTTCGAGAGTATCACCTTCCCCTGCCTTTTCTAGTGGGAGAAAGCAGTTATGATTGAAATGCTTGTGTAATTATATCCCTGCAGTAATAATTTCAAATTATGCATACATTTAAATTAAGTGAAATGATCAAAGGCTAAAATATAATCGTCTTTACTAATTGCCACTGGTCTAAGCAAGCTACAGTGTCTGTAAGGGAGAATTTTAAGCAGTGAAATACAGCATGTTTTGGGATTTTTGTCTAGTATCTACCTGATGTTAACATGGAAACAAGCTATTCCAGAGTTCTCAAGTCATATAAAATCACAAACACGCTATAGGTAATAGGAAACCATTTTCTTGTAAACTGCCCGTAGTGTTAGTTAATAATATAACTACTTTCAAGAGACAGCATGTTCAATACATATTAATTTTATTTTCTACTGGGCTGTGTACAGTTACATGTTTTGGAACTAAAAAAGCAGCAGAGGGTGCTACAGGTACAGAGCTACTCAGGCACATGTTTCAAAGTTGTTGTCCTGTAGGCAGGCAGATCCTTCAAAGACTAGTGTTCTGTTTGGGGTAGATGTAAATAGGATAGCTCTAAATTCTGTTGCGTCTGTTTATATGGTTGAAACAGGTAATCTAGGTGAAATCCAGGAAAAGCAGATTCACGTATTTACTTGTTATCTTGATTTTTCTTTTTCTTTTTCTTTTTTTTTTTTTTTTTTTTTAAGGTGTTTTATTGCTGGAAAATGTTGCATAGTTTCCTGAAAACATAGTGTCTGGTTATATTTGTAGCTATTGCTACAAAACACCTACTCACCATGTTTAGAACTGTTTTTTTGTTTCTTTAATTTGCTTCCCCCATACAAATAAATGAGCTAGCTAGATTGGAGGATACATTTGCCCCTTCGTATACAGTGCTTTTCATGAAAATAACAACAGAGGATTTTTATTATTCTTCTTTTTCTTTTCTGGAGATGCTTATCAAGGAGAAAAAATAAAGAAAATAAATGAATTTTCTCTTTTTAGTTTTTGCTTCTTTTTTTCAGATTGTATAATTTTTAAATTATGCTTATTTAAGGCTGGTAATTGCGTAACCTTTTGTCATTTTATTTACTTTAAAAAAATCCCTTAAATATACTTTAAAACAAAGAACCTTTCCTTCTTTCTTGCTTCCTCTCAAATAACTAGACAAGAGGGGTCTTCTTTCCTGGTAGTAATATATGAGGATGTGTTCAGAGAGCTGCTTGTTTCTCCAGAGATCCCACTGCGTGACTCAAAGGTATCCGAGCTCCTCTATGGAGAGATTGTGGCAGCTACTGATTTATCATGCCTGGAAGGATAGATGCCATCAAGCTACCTGGGGAAAAGCATAGGATGGCATCCTTTATGGCAGCAGAGGTACTCCTGTATTTCATGTAACATTTACCTGGAATCAACAAGGGAGCAGATTGCATATTTCAGGTGCTGCCGTGGCAGCTCCCCCTTGCTCTTCCCGTCCTTCTTTTTTAGAGGAAACATCTTGTTTTCTGTGGTAAAAAGCATAACTGACTTGAATGTGCTTCCTGCCTGTCTGTGCCTTGGTAGGTATTCTCACCTGAAAAAACTGCCACTCCTTGACTTCTAAGTCTTCTCTCATTCCATTGGTGTGGCAGTTTGAAATTGCGTACAATGTCAGAACCTCACATCCTCTTGAAAGTCTTCAACAAAAAATAAATTGACTGGAAGAGTGTTTAGATAGCAACAATATGTGTCGTTTTGAATGAAATTTCATATTTATGATACCTAGAATTTACTATTCACTATGCAGCTTCCTTTAAAATAAAACATTTCATGATCAGGGTTAAGAAAAAACAGCTGTTTCCTCCCTCCCCCATCCATTCACTTCACTGATTCAGTTTACAGCATCATCCCGAGCAGTTACATTGACATAACTGGCATAAAACTCCATGGAATGGAGCAGAAAATAAGTACATGGCGAGAAGCAGGTACCTTTTAAATTACTCTTGCTACCAGAGTTGTTTTTATGAAACTGTTCTCTGATGGAATGTCAGAGATTTGTCCAAGTAGTGTCCTTCAATCTTCTACATTTCCTAACTAGAATCTTCTGTTTATCAGAAGCCTATATGTGAAAAGAATAATCATAACTGTGATCAGGGACCTGTTTCCTCTAAAGTATTTTTTTTCCCCGTCCACTATAATATACTCCCAACATAACTTGACTTTGTGTCTGTACTTTCAAACACAGTACCAGCTTAGAGAAGTGGGAGGTGAGGAAGCTCAGCTGAGCTCTTTCTTCCTCGGTCAGTTTGAAGTTTTTTGTAATAATTGGTTCTCCTGTTCAGGATATTATAATGAGAACCTTTTGATAAAAATATATGAATCTATTGGAGCAACCGCAGTTACTTTTCTATATTGCTGAGCAGTGTTTTGTACTGCGGTGCTCTGGTTATCTGGGTTTTTGCATCAGACCTGGTGTCTTAATCTTTATAGAAATTGTTGGCATAAGTATGTTTCTAAGTGTACTACTCGTGCTAGTCTAACTTTATGCGCTGGTGTTGACCTTGTATAATCTGAAGCATTTTTTAAACCATTTTGTGTGTTCTAAATGGATTATCATGAGAAGTTGGATCTTTTCCAACTGTTCCAAGTGTTCAAAAGATATGTAGAGAAGGCCTGTGGTGGACTTGGCAGTCCTAGAGTAACTGCTGGACTTGATCTTAAAGGTCTTTTTCAACCTAGTTAATTCTATAATTCTGTGATTTTTATCTAAATCAATTAAAAGAATTTGAAGATAGGCATAACACCTTAAATTAAATGGGTTGGAGGAAAGTATGAACTATTTTAATTAGTTTCATGGGGTTTACATTAGGTAACTTAATCACCTTTTTATTAAGATAGAGTAGGATAACTATGGTAAGCATCCCTTTAAGATGTACTATGTTGTTGATTAAGCTTAGTCTTTTAATGCATTGTAGAGTTTTCTCTTAAAATATTTCAAATTTGAGCATAATTGAAATAAATAGTTTGAAAATAGTTTAATTTAGCTTCATGTGCAGTGGGTTGTTGCAGTTTGGGTGGAACTTGCACATTTCTTTTTGGTTGTTCTTTTTTTTTATTCCACCATTCCTTTCCATCTTCTAGCCATGCTTTCACTGCTGCTCTTCACAAAAGTACAGGCATGAGGTACAAAAACATGTTCGAAGAACGCCACTCTTGGAGTACCTCCTTGAGTAGCTACCCCAGGTAAAGTTGCTGGTGGCACGTGACTTACATGTCAGATGGGCATTTCTCTCTGTTGTAATATAGTCTCATCAGTGGCTGTAGTGTAGAGGTAGCAAGGACAATCCCTGTTCTTTGTTTTCTCCGTACAAATGTAATTGAAATGTTATGCATAACTTGCATATAGTTTTGGTTTTGTTTCAGATCTTTTTAGAACACTTTTAAAAAGTTGTGCTGTATTTCACTTAAAAAATATGTTCAAATAGGTGAACTCATGTTGTCTTTTAAAAATGCTGGGGTGAAAGGTTTCAACTTAATTCAGCATCAGTTCACAGAATTGCATCCAGACAAAACTGTTTTGAGTAAAATATTTCTGGAAATGAGAATTTGAAACCTTTGGTGAATAATATATCAATTTGATTTGGTTGGTTTTTTTGGGTTTTTTGTCTGATGATAGTTCTCTTTGCAAAGTGTGATGAAAACTAATTACATAGCAGTGACCAGAAGAAAATCCAGTATAGAACTATTATTCACGTACTTAGCTTGACAAATTAAATACTCTTGTTGGGTCTCTGTACAGTTGAATAGAAGTCTATATGTTTTAATAATTTTTCAAAATATTTTAAGTAATGTGGAAAGAAATGGACAAGACATTATCCCAGAAATCTAAAGAACTAATTTTTGGTATACCTGTTAAAAGACACCTCATACAAGTGGGTTGGTAAATGGAAAATATATGAGGAATATACGTACAACTGCATGCTTGTACTGATTATTATGGGCCCAGCCTTGTGATTTTTAATTAAGACTGTAGCTTACCTGCAAAAGGCTTGAGTGACTAGTTCATAAGACAGAGATTCAGAAGATAATGGTTCTAGTGATGGTAATTTTATATCTACTCTCCTTACTGGTAGAAAATATCCCCTGATATTTAATGATAAGCTTGAACTTATTATTGTTTTGCTTATTGGCAAAGATGAAAATTTTGTTTGTAATAGCTGTTTAGATATTTTAAGTCAGCACAGTCTTGTCTACATCTTCTTTTCCTTATGCTGAGCAAGCCAAATTCTGTCATTTTTTTCTTATGCTACAATTTTTGCTAGGTTCTGACTTTTCTTTAGACTGTACATTTGATTTTTATCTTTTTTGAAAAGTGTTTGTCAAAACTGGGCACAATAGTCTAGTTGAGACTTTCACAGGTCTGAACAGGTTCTAAACCAGGTGATTTTGTATTTTCCAGTCTGTAATCCCAATATTGTATTTGCTCTTGTACAACAGCAGGACTTTAACTCATATTGAGCTTTTGACCTGCCATACAATTCTGGTCCTCTTCAAAAGGGATCAGTTATTCCTGATTCTGTATTTATGTAGCAGATGTACCAGTGCAATACCTGGAAGTTGTCCGTGTTGAGCTTTCTCAGTTTTCAGACTTCTCCCAATTCATTGCTTTTGTCTTTTGAGGAGTATCTTTTAATGTGCTGGACTTCCTAAGATGATATATTGCTAATTTAATAAGCATATCCCTTCCATCATCTAGATGAACAATGAAAACACTAAACAGCACAATCTAATGCAGGTATTTATGGAAACTCCACCTGATAAAATCCCCTGCTTTTACAGCAAACCATTGAGAATTGTTCTCCAGAGTCAGTTTTCTTGATAGGCTCTGCACCTATCTTAACCAAATTTTATTTAGACTGTTTTTCTCATGAAATAGTCAAAAGACTTTCTGAAGGTTTGATACAAGACATCTGCTGCTTCTGCCCTATATACAAGTTTCTTATCTGGTTGCTCTGGTGAAAGTTTTTTTAATTAAAATTTGTAATTTATTTTTTATTGTTATACTTTATCATGGAATATACAACAAAAGAATGAAAACCATTAATCTGTTCTGTGTTTTTAATTATGTGAAGATGAGGGAGAGGATGAATTGAATGAAACATTATACTTAATTATAGAATGTGTTATTGTCTTCTGCACTGAAAGTCACCTGATGGTTTTCTGTCTTAGAATTTCATTTACCTTCTGAAAGCCATTGTTTTAATCATGTGTACTACAGATGTATCCTATCTAAGCTTCTAAGCATAGTTTTGTCTTATAGTTGTTTGGTGTGCTGAAGGAGAACTCTAGCTACACTGAAATGTGTACTGGTTTAATGACATGTTTAGTAGCCCAGCAAAAAATAGAATAGGATTGTAATAGCCTTCCACCCTAATACACTCTACCTCCTATCTCCTGACATTCCTTTGATTTGTTAGAATGTAAAATAATGCAAGGTTTAATTTTTATTTTATTTTGTTTGGGTGGTTTTGTTTTTGTTTTTTGTAATTTGGGAGTACTCAAATGTGTTTGTGCTTCTTGCATCTGAGAAATGGAATCCTGCAGGTTATACTCAGGACTAACATGAAAGTAGTTTGAGCCTCTGATACCTTTTAACACCAGCTCCTTGTCTGTTGATATTTGCTGTTGAACTGTGACCTCTGCTTTGTGAATTAAATTAAAATTATTTCCATCTACAGTGCATCTAGTCCTAGTTGAATGTGAGTTTCACTATCTAGATCGCTATTTTCCAATTTAATTTTTAGGTTTTTCTTTGTATTTTGGCCAATTCCAATATTTTAAGGCAGTGTTTTGTTGTCTTGTTTATCTGTGTGTTTTGTATCAGCTTGGAAGAGGGTAAATATTGCACTATACTCCCCAAAGCACTTTTTTTGTTATTAAATAATCTGTACAGTATCTCATCTGTGAAATAAATGTTAGATCAATTTTATAGGTAAGAAGTCTCATAAGCCTCTATATTTGCTGGACACCTGTTCAGGGAGACAGAACCGAGACAACTTACAGTGGTGTTATGCTGAAGGCCACTAGCAGATCTTGTAGGCTTTTTATTATATGGTGCAGTAATAGGTTTTCAGGATTGCCTGCTCATTTTAAATGCTGCCATTTGGGTTATCTAAAGTGAGGAACTTAGAGCTGTGTCAGAAAAGAGACTTTGGCATTGCTGAACTGAACTTCAGCTGCCATGACAATAAGATTCAATCCGGCTTCAGGTAAGGAGGACTTCTATAGTGAGGGTGGTGAGGCACTGGAATGGGTTGCCCAAGGAAGTTGTGAATGCTCCATCCCTGGCAGTGTTGGACAGAGCCTTGGGTGACAAGGTTTAGTGCAAGGTGTCCCTGGCCATGGCAGGGAGGTTGGAACTAGATGACCTTAAGGTCCTTTCCAACCCTAACTATTCTATGATTCTATTCGCATAGTGGCATGGGCTGGAATTCATCACAGGTGGCACTCCAGGGTTTGTGTGTCACTTACTCTCTTTGGAGTTTCAGTTCCTAACCTGATACATTCAGAGTATTAAACCTTTCCTTTATTTAAATGCTTCAGTTGTGTGTGTCAAAAAGTACTCAAGGAATATATGGTTGTTTTGTTTTTTTTTTTCTTTTTAACCTCCCATGTGGCAGCTGCAGATTTTATGTAGAATTTATTTGGTTTCATGCACAAGTCTAATGGTTATAACACTCACTAGGTGGTTTCATGACAGTAGGTGAGGCCAACACACCTGAATTAGCAAAGGGAATGGTCTCAGAGCTTTTATGTTCTCACTTACTGGAGGTCTTTTTGGACAGTGAGACAAGAAACAGTATTACTAGATGTATTGGGTAATCCATCATGACAGCCTGTCAGATATAAACCCACAGCAATCCGCCGATAGATATGAATTTAGAACAGCAGCTTTATGAGTTCCTCAGTATAAGTACATACCTAGGACCATGAAATTTACCTGTTGACACAGCGAAAATACCCAACACTCTAAAGCCATTACCTACGAGTATAAATTATGAGGCTAAAAATACATTATGAATATCTTCATAATAAAACATAATATGGTCAAACAGTTCGTATACAGGGTCATTATCTTTGCAGTACATTGGTTCTTATTTCAAAATTGTGGCAATTTGAGACCATTTGTAGGTTTATTTATTATTTAATTGGACATTCCCAAAGTAGAAAATGTTATTTCCTTTTGTTTGTGTGCTTAAAATGAGCTTATCCAGATAAACAAAGGTTTTATGACTAAGAATTAATTTGATAATTTTGTCCACAATCTTAATCTGCTTTTAAAATTATGCATCATATTTTCTGTTGAAAACTAACCAGTATAAATTCCCTATGAGGAACGGGTGTTCAGCTGCACATCTCCTATGGAAGAGGCCAAGTTACTGACAAGTGCATCTGACTCAATTCCAACATTATTTGTTAGGTTAAAGAAATGGAGTAAGATGTTTTTAATCATAGATTGTCTCAGAAAATATTTTCTGTGTGGGTGAGTTTTGCCTGTTTGGTTTTGATTGGATTAGTGCAGTTGTTTACTAAACAGCAGCGTTACTGGTATTTATGAACTGTAATGTTTCTCTTTGGCAGCTGAGATATAGTTAGCATTGCTTTCAAACATAGGTCTGGGAGAAAGTGTCAAAACCCCAAATCAACTATTTATGTAAATAACAGTTGTTTTTGTTGTGTCTGTTTTTAGTTTAATAATAATAATCTTTGGAAAAAAGTTGAAAATCTGTGGGCCTAATGTGTGAGCTGAAGCTTGTGTTAATTTTTATTCCTTTTTTGTGATAAGATGTTTGTCACTTTCTTGAACTGTATTTAGATTTTGGTAAAACACAGTTTATATTGTTTTTCATAAAGAAATGCTAACATACAGCCATCAAGTTAAAGGACTTATGAATGTGTAAGAGCAGATTTAATTATCCTTTGTTGCATGTAGGCACACTCAAAGAATTTTGAGACTTTTTCCCATGAAGAAGCAGACTTATTACTTAGTATAAAAGTTGGGCATTAAAATGAGAACACCTTTGTAAGCCTTGACTTAAAAGTAATTACAATTGAATGGTAGCAGCAGCAAAAGGCAATATTTTCGAGTGATTTTAAGCTGCCTTTGAAAGTTGTGTAGCTACTCAAAATGTCAGTAGGACCAACAACATGCTTAAAGATACACAGAAATAAAGTGGTCATACAGGTTCAGCATTTAAGAGATCTCAACAGTAGTTTCTAATTGGACTGTAAAATATGCTGTCTTTGAATTTAACATAATTTTAAGGGAAAAAAATCCCCAGGTATACACTAAGAAACTACGATCATATGAATCAAGGGAGAGACAGACAACTTTTGGGAGCAATCCAAATAGTACATGCTAACTGCTTGTTCAGATAAACTTCCCATTGAATTATTTCCCTTATTTTCAAAGCACCTGTTAAAAAGAAGTATTTATCCTTCCCATTCCCATAGAATTTTCCAGTTCCAGAATTAGAAACACACTGTCATAGCTAGCATTGGAAAAAAACTTAAATTACAGTAGTGGTATTAAATACATTTTCAAGATCATCTACTTAGCAGAGACTTGGTTCATTGCAGTCTTTGTTCTGACTGATAAATGCTTTATAATGTAAACGTTTGCAAAATGTAGCAGCCAGTTGCATGTCTCCTGTATTAACCTCGAGAAGTTGTAATACCTCACACTTCCTTTTGGCAGGCAAAAGTAATTATGGTAACAATCAACACATATAAATACGGAATTCCAAATATTTAGTTTTGTTGACAGTACATACAGCACAACAATATAGATGATTTCAGACAAATAAAAATTGATAGAATCTAAGTGCTTTAAATCTGTTGTAATTCTTATTATTTCAAATACATATTTCCTTATAACTATCGCATTTTCTTTTGAGGATTCCATTTGTGTGCTCTTCAGAAAATGATATGGTAAATATTTGGCATTGAAGTACACAGCCACACCACACATTTTACTATTTGTTAGGGTAAGTGACAGCCTAACAGAAGGGGAAGATGTTATGCCACGTAATTCTGCAAGGCTGATCTAGAATCAGACTGAATTGCTGATGAATGAGAACAATAAATGAAAATTCTGTGTTTTCATAAATGAATTGGTTTTTTGCTTTTTGCTTTTTTTCTTTAGAATAAACAGAGTTGTCTACGTTTGGCATTTGAACAGCTCTGTACAACTGCTGTAAAAGTTGAGTGTGAACTGTCAAAAAGAAATAGGCAGAACCATAGAAATGATGAGTCCAATTATATCTGTTAAGATGCTTTTACAAATTGGAGCATTTGATTTGTAATTGCAAAATGTTTCTTATTCTAAACTGAGAAATATGCATGTACTGCTCAGAAGAGATTATCCTGTGATTTTTATTTTTTTTTTAAAGTATATCAGTGTAATTGGCATGGACTTTTTTTATGAGTGCACGTGTATATATATATATATATATATAGGTGTATATGTAATTAATACACATACAATTTAATATATTTATTCACATTATATATATGGACACATACGATTTAATGTATATATTCACATTATATATATGGAAGAAGAAAACCTGGATTTTTAACAGGTTGGGGTTTTTTTGTAAGATGTTGTCAAAGTTTTATTTTACCTGACAGTTTACTTTGACCCTGCCTGAAATAGGATCTTACTGGTGACATAAATATTGTAAGACGATGAAACTAGTACTGCAATGTGCCATCTTCTCCCAAATGTTTGAAAGCATTGTCAGCTTTTGAATTACTGTCATATTTTTTCAATTGTTTTTAGTACAAGTCAAATTTGACTTTCCTTAGTAATATAAAGAATTTCATTGTCTTCTGTAGGGCTTGTCAAATGAATAAGAAACATTGTCTTCTCTCTAAAATTGATTAAAAAAAAAAAAACCTTCCCAAAATTATTTTAATTTGAATGAGGTGAGAATCTGATAACTATTGAAATGTTTCCAGTGCTGAATAATAAGGAGCATGATAATTGAAACTTGGCATAGAAATGAGTAGTAAGTTTTACTCTTGCTTCTCTTTTAAAACTGGGAATTTGAATGCTGGGTAGCATAGAAGTAGACAACAAAACAAATTTAGCGCTTGATATGCCTGAAGTACCATTCCAAGAAAGAATATTTAAGTAATACAGTTAATGCTTACTATATATTGCTGCTTTCATATTAATGTATTTTGTAGATGTGTAGTTTGTAGATTGTGTAAATTTCATTTATATATATTTAATAATTTGAAAGACAGTGGTAGATACTGCTAGGATTGTTTACTCTTAATCTTTAAATCATTCTTTTTTTTCTACCACAAGACTCAAAGCTTAAATATGGGGAAAGGATCCATATTGCTTTTGGATGCTAAGTGCAGATGATTAGAGGAGGGAGTGGGACAAACAGTAAACCTAGTCAGAAGGAGTCATAAAACCAGGAGCATGTGTGGGAGAAGAATGTCTAAAACCGTAGTGGCTGAGCAGGAAGGAGAATTGGAAAGAAAGATGTATCTGATTAAGTTTTTTCCAAGAGAGAAACCAGATTGGCTAGAGAGGAGTCTGGGCTGAAATTGCAATGAATGAATGAATGTGTCCGAAGAGTACCTGGACCTAGTCAAGAAGTCAAAGGTGGAAAGGAGGCTGCGGTAGCTCGGCTTCAAGAGGGCTGGAAAGAAACTGTGGATGCACCAGAAAATGTTTCCCGCGGGATCAGCAACAGAACCATGTTTGCAGGGATCTCTTTGTACATCACTTTCCTGTGCCTGCTTGGGTGAAATACATCTTTCATTCTTTTTAACTGCTGCTCTGTGTTGATGCTGCAGTGTTTTAATCTACTTTATTTGCATAATCATAAAGAAGTTGAGCTAGTCTGAAAGTTGCAGTCCTGCTAACAACCTGTGGAGGATCTGATATTCCAGATGATAGGGTTTTTGATGTTTATTTTTCACCTCAAAAAAATACCCGAGAAAATATGTTTTAACTTTGAGTTCTTGGCTCTACAAAATGCACTGTTATTTTAGGGTTGCATGTGTAAATGGGGATTTCATGATTTGTGAGCTGCTTGTTGCTTGGAGAGTAGTTTCCGTTTCTCCATCTGCCACAGGGTTCCTTGTGATAGTGGGCTAGTGTGTTGCTTTTCTGAAAGGCTAGGTTTTGATCTTCAGAAGCAAACCACATCTGAAACAGTGATTTCAATGGTTAAAGCAGAAGTGTCAAATACTCAAAAAATGAGGTTCTAGATGCTTTGGATGCTCAAGGATTAGTGGATGTTTTTCTGTTTCCTGTGCCTCAGGGCTTCATCTAAAGAAAATCTTTTTCTGACTTCCCCAGGGACACTACCGTGTGCTGTAAGAAGCATAGCTAGGACTGAGAGGTAGAAGAACTGCTGTATTGGGGTAACTGGTTGGGTAGCTATCAAAGTGAGTGAGACACTGAAAAGCAGGCAGTGAATTCTGGCAGCACGAATACAGCTTTAAAGCCAAAGGCTATTAGAAGCCTGCTCTATTAAAGCCTGCTCTATTAAATATTATACATATGGGACTATGTTTAACTGAAGTATAAATATTGGTGATTTTATCATACTGGCTTTCATTCTGTGTACTAAAAGGAAGTAGTAGTCCTCTGTGAAGTATAGTATGTGGCAATACTCAGATACATGTTTCTTCCTAAGGCATACTTGCAAGACAGCTGTGCTAAGGGTGTAGTGGCATTTCCCAATCAGTTTTGTTATTTCTTCAATCAAGTATTTTATTTGACAACCTTGATCTTACTTTAATGGAAATGCTTGTTGTAATTTTGTATACAAATTTGTGCTATTTGTAAGAATTTTATTCACAGACCTCAGATCACAAAATCCACGATCTTTCATGTCCTGAAGTAGCTCTGGCTGAGATAACTGGCATGCTTTTGCAGAAAATGTACCCAGAAACAATAGCCATTTTTAAAAGTACTCTGCATCTTCATCTGAATGTCTAACCCTTACACTCTGAATCATCCTCATAATACTATTACATTGTAAAATATATGTATTTATATTTTGATAGACGTTGCTAGTGTATGGTGGCCAAATTGCTTGCAGTAATATAGCAGTTGGTAGTAGATTTCAGTATCCCTGTGTGAGTCCAAAGAATATATAAAATCAAGATTCTGTTGTTTTTGGAAGCACCTTGTTTTTGTACCTTTTAATTACAAAATAAACCAAAATCACTCTTCTAACTTTTGACTTATTCCTGTAAGAATCAAATTCTGAAGAGTAGCAAAATGTAGTATTGCTACCTATTTTCCTCAAGACCTGCCTAACCTCAAAGGCACGCAACACATAGGTTGTGTATTGCACTTGTGAAAATAAACATGTATACAACCTATGCCATTTCTCTAAGAGGCATGAAATACAAATATTTAAGCCCCCTCCTTGTTAGCACATTAAGCAGTTTCTGATTTATTTTATCTAGGGTAAATGTCATTAGTTTAACAAACTTCTAGTTTGTTGTTGTGAATAGTCTTACACATACTGCTTCTCTCATGATTCAACTTAGACTTTGTTGTTGCACAGAGCTTTCATTTAGTAAGCTCTTGATCAAGAAATGTTCTTAATTTGGAATAGGTATGTAATGTATACTAGGAACTGGTAAACAATAGCAAGGAATTTGAAACAAGTGTTGAATGAGAATTTTAGAAATCCTTATTGTCCTAGTAGTCAAAGTTACTTTATTAATCTTTTTGAGACAAAGACTTTGACCCCCTTGTGAAACTAAACCTGAAAGCTGAAGTATGAATATTTTTTTCTTTATATTGATTGCATATTGAACATAGAATCCACCTAATTATTAAATAAACAGACCTTCTACAGAATTGCAGATAATTTGGAACTCTCTGTGTGTCTATAGTTAATAGCATAGGCAAAAATATACACCAATCTAAAGTTTAGCAAATGCAGTTTGAATGACTTGTAGAAAGTACCAGTCTGTTTTACAATGTGTATGCCAGGGTCTTAAACTCACCGCTGGGCCAAGCTAAAAAGGTAGTATCTGATTGTGATATTACTGCAAGACAAATGGTAGCATGCTACTCTGCTTGAAAACATAATGGCTTCATACTATAACCTTTAACCCTGAAATGATGCTTGAGTGGACCTTAACTCCTAAGTGAACATGCCTGAGTAAATAAAACTGTGGTTTCACATAACAGAGAGATACATTTTTTAGATCCTTTGCTGATTATATTGTGCGAAGGTCAATCTTCTGCCCCATTTCTGAAAGTCAGGTCAGAATAGAGATTTTAGGGTCACTTCTTCAAGTATCTAAGCCATTACAATGCACTAATAGGCCCTGATAGCTCATTTTATAAGTTCTTAGCATTAAGCTGGACGTTGTTTGGACTCATTTCAAACCCTGCATGTACCCTGCAGGGTTAATTAACGTCTTTTTGAATGGATGTTATTTTAGTTATTTTGAATTAAAGTGCTTTAGTTTAGTTTGTCACAATTGACTATCATTTACCATGAGTAAAGACATAGAAAGATTATATTCACTTAACTCAAGATCTGTATATTGTTTTGAAATTAAACTGCTAAATTTATTTTTTTCTGATTTAAACACATCAAGGGTGTAGCATCAAACATGCAGTGGTAGTCACAGCTGAATAACCATACAGAGTGGTTTGGAGTGGAAAATATTAGAGACCCATTCCAACTATATTTTGCACAGTGGAATATCAGATTATTGTCTCCTGCTCTGTTTAAAATGCCATTCTGTGTTACTTCTGTCACTGCTATGAATCTTGTTTAAAGGACTCTGAGATTAATTAATTAACAATTTAATTAGAATGATAAAGCGAACATGTAATTAGGCAGCACATTTCAGTTTTCCACTGAGGTAAACAGAAGCATATCAAAAAGGACATAATGAATTAAAGTCTAAGTAACATTTTTTGAGAATATTTGAGCACAACAGTTTTGAAAATAGTAGAGAGTGGGTAAGACTGAGACAAGAAACTCGGGAAATATCTCTGCAAATGACAAGTATGTTCACCTCAGAAGCAGAATGAAAAAGCCCTCCAATATTGTATGCTCTTGAGAAAAATGTATTTCTGATAAATGGAAGTACACTAAATGAAGTACTATGTTTTCAAAGAGAAATGGGATTAACATTTGAAATGGTTAAACTAACCTTGCCTTCAAGAGCATGCTTCATATTTTACATGTATTTGTTTCAGAAAATATCTTTTGTAACTAATCTTCAGGAGTTGTTAACAATTGTTTGGAAACAGTCTTGGCATCACCACTCCCAACCTTGTGTCTGGACTAGTGGAGAACCTTAATTGGGCTGCTAGCAGTAACTTCTGATATGTATGGATTCATGATGTAAGTTGAATTTGTACTGCTCATCAGCAAGTAAGATGATTACTGCGTGCATCTGGAATGCTCTGTCACACTGTGGTTCCTTTTAGATCTTGCGAAAAAGTAAGTATTTAGAAAGGTAGTTGATGTGTGTATGCTATGTGCCATAAATTCGTACAACTGTTGCATCATCAGATGACGACTCTGAGGACTACTTGTTTTGCAGTTTACGTGGCAGAATAATGCTGGAGATGAATTGTCTGGTGTGTCATATTTATGATCTGTTTAATTTTTTCATGTAGACCATGTATAGCTTACTTCCTTTGTTCCACAATTTCTTACGGCTGCAATAACTTGTAGTGCTTTTGCTGCACTTCTGTCTGCTTTGCTGTTCTTCTTTCATTCCTCTGCTTTAAAAGGAATCCTGACTTAACTCAGGCTTCAGAAAATTTCTTAGCTGAACAAGAGCCATATTCAAAGACAGTGCACTAGAGTATGTATGGAAATTTAGTTCCAGAACTCAACACTGTAGCAGTAGATGGCTTTAGTAGGCTCTGTGTCAAACTTGTGAACATCCAGAAACAGTTGGTAATTTCACAGGTTCTTACCACGTGTGGTTTCATTCATGAAGTTGACATAATTAAAGAATTTACTAGTAAAGGATTTTTTTCTAAATGTCTTGCCTCAAACCGAGCTGTATTCATTTTGGTTAACATGTCATCCATAAGCATAAGCAAAAGTCCCCAGCCCCACTCCCTAAAAAAACTCCAACAAAAACCGAAGGCAACAAACAAAACCCAACAATACAGAAACACAACTGTTTCCGTGTGCGTACAGTGTGGTTTGATCTTTTCAAACACACTGGAAGGTTTAAGTAGCATGTAACCTAGGAGATTTTATTGAGGAGCTTCCTCTTTCATTGCCCCATTACCTCTACTTTCCCATAGTCTACTTGCTGTTCCAAAATAACTCTTAGTCTACCTCCCCCTACCCTTACCCTTGTCACAGGGGTGATGACAAGCAGTTGAGAAATGTATCAGGTCTCTAGTGAAGGAGAAAGCAGTGTTCAGAGCAGCCTATCTGTAAAGGTGCAACTACATATGCAGAGTAAGAGTCTGTGGATTAAGGCCGGTAAGGACTATACATGTAAAACTAGTCTGTGCTTTGTCTTGGCACAGTTTTAAAATTTGTTAGCTAAGCACATTCTAAAATAGGAAAGCAACCTCCAGTACACACTAGTGCTTCTCCACTCAGTTAAGTTCAGCTTTGAGTTAATTGAATTCTGATCTGTTGAGAATCATGTCTAAGTTATGGAGTTTTCGATGGTAACGTGGACACTTAATAGTATTGTTCCACCACAGGGCTGATCTAGTGGCTTGCTGCTGCTTAAAGGAGGTAGCTCTGTTCTCATCTCTTGCATGGCTCCCAATGCTTGATTATCTGCTCCAGTTGCATGCCTTATTTTGGCTCTAGTGCTTTTGATACGAGTCAGTTGGATCAGTTGGATCAGTTGGTTGATTTAATGAAAAAAGTAGCACGCCTGGAGAATGATTGGTGTGTTTGGTTTGGGGTTTTTGTTTGGGTTTGGTGTTTTATTTTGTAGTTTGTTCCTCTCCTCCCCCCCCCCAATAACTATCTCACACTCCATATATCCTCATTAGCAGAAGACCTAATAATCTAACACAAAGAAGGTTGCTGTTTATGTCCCTGAGAGGGAGGAACTGCTTATTTCAGTATTGAACTCGTTAGTCTGAAGTAGGTGTAGTCTGAAGGCACATCTGTGATAGATGTTTGTTTTGAAACAGTTTTCTGACTTAACTGAGGTGGTATCCAGCCTAAAGTAAGAATATGAAAACATTAGCCAACTTCTTATCTTGTTAAAAGCAAGCTATTGAATCTCTTAGCTTTTTGGGTCTAACAGTGTGTGAAAGAGCATGTATTTTTAGTTGTCATAATGAGATGCAAATGTAGCTATGAGTAAATAAGGGCAGCAAGTGGTAAGAATAAAATATTTTTATATGGTCACTTTACAGAGCAGGACTGCAGTTTGATTTCCTACAAAGTAAGAAAATTAATAGGTCAAGAAGGGCACAGCTAACTTCGTGAAAAGACTAAGATCAGAGCATATGGGCCTCTACAAAAGTCTTTTATTGTTCTCTGTACTCCCCATCTTAATATTCAAGGAACAAGAGCTAAGAAAATATTACGTACACATGTTCAGTATTTTTCAAAATGAGGATATTGCCTGTTGCAGTTTTAGGGCACAATGAGCACTGATTGCCTAAAAAATTATTTTAATAATTCAACCTTTTAGCTTGAGGTTTAGGGCAAAGTGTTTTGAAACCATTACGTGCCTTTTCATTTGTTGTATAACTTAAAATGGATAAACTAATTTATGCTTTTGGGGGTTGTAGATTAAGGCATATTTTGTGTCTGGGATGAGGTATGGGACAATAAGTTTAAATCTCTAATTATTTGAAATTATTATACTTCTAAATCCCTGAAAATATATTTTTGAAATAATGAAAAAAGAATTCTGGTCATTTGACTCTATCAAGTGCCTCATAGACACCTTCAAAAAAATCACCCTTTTTACATGTAAACTCCCTCTTTTAGCATGACCGTGCAATGAGCATTCAAGAAAGAGTCATTTAGAACTGATTGAACATTTGTAGTCTTTCCCTCCTGCTTCCTCCCTAGAATCATAGCTTGGAAAATGCAGAGTTGTGGACTCTTGACATTTCCGTATTTCATTGCTCTTAGTTTCTCTACCATTTTCATACTCGTGTTTATTCATTCCCATTCCCTGTTCTTCTCAGACTTCAATGATCTTTCCTCCCTGCAGAGGGGAAGGCTTGAGGTGCATTGCACTGGTAATTACTTTGGTGTTAGGAAGTCTTCTCATTATACCAAGGATTCAATGTTTGCTTCCGTTCTTAAAGTGCTGTAGGTAATCATTATCCCATATGTTCCAATTTCTAGAATTCATTGTGGTCAAATTAACTTTTAATTCTTCCCACTTCTCCCTTCGTCTGCCCAAATAGGGCTTGTAGGGTCTCCACTTCTCTCAGGTGTGTGAGGCCTGGGAGGGTTCTTTGTTGACTCTGAGCAAAGGTGTTAGAGAATTGCAAACTTGTGAGTCATGTACTAATGTTTGTTTGCTGGGTTTCAGAAGAAACTGTTTATTTTAGTAGGCAATTTTCATGTGTGAAATGTTGAGAAGGCAGCCCCTCATCAGTGGACAAACAATTCCTAAGAATTTAGCTAATGGCCCCCCTTCAGTGCAGAGAATAGATGGCAACAATTGTACTTCCAGACTAAACCAAGAACTACTTGTTTGGCTGCTAGGTGTTAATGCAAATTTGTTCTTCAGCTCATTCAACCCTAGGGCTCCCATCCTTTGATTTAATTAAATGTAATTGGTTACATTGCTCCTCCCAGGCCCCTGAGGTGTTTTTGTTTATTGCTCACTCTTCGCAATAATGCTCCAATTCAAGGCACAAAATGCTCGATAAATAAGAGCTCTTTATCCTGTGTTGGATTTGCATGGAGATTATTCCCCTCAAATAGTTTGGTTTTACTGTTAAAAGTGAATGACTAGTGAAATAAACTCATTGGGTGGCAAACCTAGCATATCCAGAAGCAAGGAAATAAGAAGGGTAAATTAGATGAGATTAGAGCAAGAAATGAAGCTGTAATGTTAAATTAGTAAGGGATTGCAACTGGTGTTACAAGAGCCATTGACACTCTTAAATGATGCTTCAATTAATAGGATTGCTATTGGTGCAGTAATATATTTTGAGGGTTACTTTTTTGAAGTTTATGATTAAATTGCTTGTCTATTTTTAGTAAGGTAAGGTTTTAAGTAACAAATGCATCAGGTAGCAAAAATTAACCTTGTGAAAATATTTAGCATGTTTTTTTTACCTGACAATAATATCATATTTGGTCTGGATAATTATTCCAGTTTGGATTTTAAAAATTACAAAATTTAAATGCTCTCTTTAAAGGGCAGGTTTTATTCTATTTACATTGTTATGTCTGTAAGTGCATGTGCAGTGTATCTCATTGCTTAGAGATGTCAAATAGCCTCAACGATTTATATTGTTAAAGTCCCTCTGCTACTGTCCTAAAGATAACTTTGAAAATTTGCCTTTATCAGTCTCTTCACTTTCAGCATTTAAGCACTCTTGCATCCAAGTGGTCTCCAGGCTCTGGCAGTGAAATATGAACAGCAAATGAACAGGCAGGACTAAAAGTTTAGATTAAGGGCTATGGCAGAAGTAAACACTTCTGGCAGCACCACTGATGTAGGCTTGCGTCCTCCTTTCTTGGCTGAGGGTTTCATGCTCTCATGCCTGTCTTATCCTGTGATGAGGCCTCTCAGGGAGCTCTTTCTGGAGAGCTGTGACGTGTAGGAGGGTGGATCTGCCCCCACAATGTTCTTCTTTCTGGTGGCACTGGGTGTTTCAGTGATACTCATAAGGAGTTGACCTTTTTCCAGTTGTACATTAAATTTCCCATGTGCAAAGACATTTTATTCTTGAGCATGGTATGTGTTGGTATGGCTAAGCCATCAGCCTGTGACTGGAACTTCCATGGAGACAAAATGGAGAACATGTTGATAACAGTTGATAAATCAAACAAATTCTCCTTGGCATCCCATCACTAGCAGGGCTGAAATAGGTAAGCGTTAAGGGAATTCATGGCAACATCAGTGTGAAACAGTGAACCTGGATGTGAGAATTCTGTTGAAGACCAGGGAAAATGAATGCTAAATATTTATCAAACTAACCAGTGGCTATCGTAGAACACAGCATCTCAGTTATTAATTTCATCATCTGGCTAATTGTGAAATAGTATTTTGTTTTGGAAAAGATGTGCCACATCATGACAACCAACTGCTGCTGTTACAGGAATTGTAAAGCTTTTCTGAAACCACTAGAGAAAACGGAGATGCTGAGTCACAAGTCTAGCCATAGTAAGATGATAGCACTCACCTTTCTGACAAGGGTATGAGCCCAGACTTCATTCTAAATGGACAGTCGTTAAAAAAAAATAAAAATCAGCCATCAAACACTTATGAAATGCTGTGAAACAAGATAATCTATTTCACTGCTTTATTATTCGAGCCTATTTTTTGTGGGGTATTTTATTTGGATTTGAAAATATTTGCATAATTTCTTTTTAGTTAAATATCACCAGGTCATTTTAAAAGATGTTGCTTCTCATTGTCCATGTAGTTTCTATCCACTTAAGTAGAAAAAAATAAGTTTTGTAGTCAAAAGGCTCTATTTAAAGTTATCACAATGTAATAGGATGCCTCTTGTATATTATGTAAGACCTGCTTTCACTAGGTGAAGTGTATTTATATTAATAAAATAATATAGAAAAAAATCATTATGTGAATAGAAGGCCCTATTCAGAAAAGGTCTTCAAATTTCTATGTGGGGTCAAAACACTTTCAGAACTATGAAATGGAACATAAGTAATATTCCTATTCCTGAGCTGTTACAGACAGAAATAAAATTCTTAGAAATATAACTGTACTTATAACCCACAGCTAAATAATGGCATTCATTCAACAAAGAAAAAGAATGGATGTCTATTCAAGTCATGGCTAATCTGAACAGCACCCTGAAGCCTGGTACTAGAACATTGTAAGATGGCATGAACCTACCAAAAGAAAAATAGTTTTTTTTTCTCTTCAGACTCTTTAGTAAGTATGTCTTCACTAAAAAGAAAATATTCTTTATTATATCAGTCAAAATCATAGATAAAATTTATGGTATTTATTGCCTTATTGTATGTACCACATACAAAAAAATTAGAATATTTAACATGAATTGTAATTTCAGAATATTGGGATTCTTTCTGAAAATCCAAATCAGAAACATGGATGTAGATCCTCAGTGAATAGTTCACGTTGTCATCACATTGAAGCAGGATGTTATCCTGTCATCAGGAATTGATATTTGGGGTTCAGTGCTTTTCACTGGAGTGCAGTTATTTGTGCAGATAAATAAACCATATGAAGACCATATCAAGAAACTTAATTACTGCTGCTTTTTATACTGACATGTATCTTCTTTTCACTTTGCAAGTTAAGTTTTAACAGTTTTATTAAAAATGTCTACTACTATGGGAGTGTACTGGCTTCAGTGGGTTTTACCCACACATCATCCTCCTTCTAGTTGTGTACCTCCTTTTGCCTTTCGCCAAGCACACATCTCCAACAGCATAATCTTCCACATGTCTCCTCCATATCTCCTCGTGCAGTGGCTGCCACTTTTTCTTAAAAGATGTCTGATGAGAAGTGCTGTGTGCTTCTTTGGCTCTTTTTTTTTGTTTGTTTGTTTTGCAGGGAATGGGTTGCTCCCACTGGTTTCAGAGGCAGCTCTAACTGCCTGGCACAGGGCAGGTCATGCAGTTTTCTTCTAGAGCCCCCTGTTACCAGACCCTGCCCTTAATGCCCAGAACATGGCACCGTTCCAGTAGGGTAAGCACAGGGATTTTTCCAAAGCTTCAAGGGAAACAGATTCTGGAGGATGTTATCTAGCTAGAGGGGAGGTGAAAATGGAAGTTGTTTAATATCAGTGTGTGTCATCCACCTCTTTCAGTTCCATCACAGGATTGTGTTACAAAACAGATACAGCAAAAACGGTTTGAAAACCATCTATTACTGGAACAAGTGCTTGTGTAAGTGCCAGGTTTTTCTCTTTTTTGGGGCATTTGTACATTTTACAGAACAGCTGTGTGTGCAGTAGACTTGTGTTGATCTGTTTCTATAAATCACTGTGACATTGATACTGAATTTTTGCCTTAGCAAGTTGGATTAATTTTTCTTATCTGAAGAGGGAAATGAAAATCTAGATAAAAGAACACAGGACTGTGTCATAGACAGTATTGTGGCCAGTATTAATTTAGAAAGTACATACAATTTCTTTAAATCTTATTGTGAAAAAATTTCCTAGGCTGAGAGTGCCGTATAACAAACACATTAACTGACAAACATACACAAATGTTACTCTGACATGTAGAAGCTATGGTGAAGTTTGTGTCTCATTTGTGTGGTAGGCTGTTGATTTATCAGTTGGAACATATGGATTAATATCACAATGTGGGCTACATCAGAAATATAACTGGCATGAACTCAGAGATGAAGAATGGTGGGGGTGTTGGAACAAAGTTAAGACTGTGCTGGAATATTAATTGCAGATTTCCTGAGTTCCAAGTATTTTGCTGTGGGCTTTGTTTTTTAGCTATAACATCGCATTAGTGGGAATTCACATACTGTGGTGATGAGCGCAGTATAATATAAGGATTAGATAGGAGCTGAAATAGAGCCAACTGCTGGGTTCTGTTGATACAAGTCTGCCAGCAATTGCTGTTTCTATATTACTCAGTTGTAGGCCTGGATTTTCAATAGAAGTGCCAAACAATTTAAGATTTGTACATCAGTGTGAAAGCAAGTTTCTTGAAACCTTCATATGTGTTGCAGATTTCCCACCCTCACTTTCCCATCTTCTGGAGGAACTTAGTTTTCATCTTGTTTTCTTCTCCTGGGTTTGAAGATGTGTCTGTCATTGGAAGAGCTATTTGACTGGCATCATCTTTTGTGAATATTCCTCCAAATCTCTCTCAACGATGTAAGGAAGGGTTGTTTTATTGTCATTGTGCTCTAAGGTCCTGTTTTTTGGAGGTGGTACTCAGAAGCATTCCTATTCTAATATCTTTGAGGCATATTCTATTTTATGGGTTATGACGTTGCCAACAGGAAGATGATGTTTCTTGCTCTGCTACCCGTCAGTTAGAAATTACTGCCTAATACTTCAGATACTGAATATGTCAGTTGCATATCCACTATGTCCTTTGCTTGGCCTAGGAATGTTTCAAGGAGTGTTCCGGGTCATATATATGCTTATGGACCATCTTGGTTCATTACAAAAGCTGTTTGGCCAGGCAAGAATCTGTTTTATCAAATTAAAGTATTTGTTCATTGTTCCATCTACTGCTTATTTCATTCTTGTTGTTTTTCCATGTGCAGAGTTTAACCTATTGGGATTTGGAAATAGTTAACTTGCTCTTAATGTGACAAAACAAAAATGCTATATTTGGTGCTGAGAAATCATATTCATATACTCATAATCATATACTTAGGTAGCTTTCACAGACTAATCTGTTGTTATGGGAGCTAGTGTTCTATTTCTTCATTGTGGTAAATAATTGTAATATTTTTATGAAGTAATTAAGTTGGTAGAGAAACACAAAGTATCTGGAACATGGAAGAAATCAATAAAGATCTTTTTTTTTTTTTTCCTCCTTAACCTATAAGGTCTGTCAGTTTTTTACAGTTGAATTCATTCTGTTACATGTCTCTGTTTACTTTATATAAAACTGAACGTTAGGCAAACAGTGTTGCTGCTTTCACACCTCTTTTTCTCAGAACTCCTTTCAGCATCTTAAGTCTATGGTAAAATTTTTGAAATATTAATTATATTCTTTATGTCAAAAGAGCTGGAAAGTTCTGTATGTAATGTTGGTGCTATTGCCATTGCTATGTTGTGATATCAACATCCCTCTTAATAAATTCTTCGTAAATGTAAACATCATTAAGTCTTTTGAACAACTAAACATTGACTCATGAATTTACATAAACAGTGCTAATGAACACTTATTTATTATTTTGCATCTCTGCAATTTAGTAACAGATTTTCAAGACAATAGTCAATTTTGTAATCTTAGTTTTATAAAACCACTAGTATTTTTTGTCCCCTTCAACCATTTAACATGTAAATTAGGTATTCTCAAGCTTAATGTTATTCATTTTTTATAAAACAAATACATCATTAATCTGATTAAGTTCTTGGATGAGAGTGCTGTCCTCAGATCATTGTGGATCATTTATTGTTTGGCATACATCCAAAAAAATAGATTCAAGCATGGCACTTACAGTCTAGGTTTAGCAGAACTGTTGAAACCCTTAAATGGCATTTTAGAAGAATGGAAAAGCAGTGCTTACTTGCAATGGCAAGCATTATGCAAAACTTAGCGACACTTCTTATCCTTAACTGCAGCTCACTGATAATCATTCAGAGCTTAGAAATGATGTTGTTCTTTGATGCATTTTAAGAGCATAATATAATGAAGTGAGCTTAGCATATCCTAAATCCTGTCATTATTGAAGTGTGTTGGTCACCATGAGATATGTTCTGCCAGCAGCACTAACCACTGTAAAGCTGCAGACCCCTTTTTCTGAACCCTGAGGTTGGCTGTGGCTTTCATGTTAACAGATGACTTGAGGTTATCTTGAACACCCACAAGAAACAGTTAACAAATCGTGTCCTTATGTGTCTTGAGAAAATGTATTGGAAAGAATCTGACAACTTTTTACCTGTAGTGAATTCATGACTACCTGGTATTTTCTAACCACTGCTGTCAGAACTACATTGTTCAACGTCATAGCAGATTGTAATGTCTTTAAAACTGCTAGACAGTTGAGCTCTTCTGTTTTTCTAATGTGAAATCTCTTAAAAAGGAGTCCCATATAGATGTGCTCTAATACCTTCAGTAGAGGCATGAAATCTGGCTGCATTCAGCAGTAATTGTGCAACTTCATGGGATTTTGAGGACTGCTTTAAAGGTAACAAATTTGGAAAATAGTAGTTAGTGATGTTGTTACACAAAAAGAAATAAACTTTTATAAGTCTTTAGGTGAGTTTGTTTCTACAGAATAACAGGCATAATGTCTTTATCAGTAGAGCAAGTGGATGCAACTCTGAAAACAGAATGGTTTGGTGGATAAAAAGGAACAAATTTTCAGTCACTGTTCTATTTCCACACTGAAAACAAAACCTTCCATGTTCTGCACAAGATATATAGCAAAACTAAGTTTATATAGGTTTGAAACAAGAATACTTTTTATCATTAAATGAAGATTTACAATGTAAGTTTTTATATGACACAGGAGACTTCAGGTTTCAAGTGAAGGGTGAGTTCCATATTTATTTAAATTATTCAATTACATCATCAGTACTGAAAAACAGGAAAAATCTTAAGGTGCAGGCTTATGGATTTTCTAAAATGTGACAACAATAATTTGTAAATTTTGTGTTTGAGTAAAATCTTTTGTCATTGAAGATGCGAGGTCTGGGAAAGCATGCATTTGGAAATAGTACCTATATATTAGGGTAGCTAGATCATCGTTAAAAATACAAGCGTTAAATGTGCTTTCTGCAACACCTGTACATTATATATTTTTGGGTTTGTTTTTTTTTTTTTTTTTGCTACAAATACTAAAATATCTTTTTTAGTTCTCTGTAATGAGAAGATTGACTAATGAAGCCACCTACAAATTTTTATAGCTAAAAATGTTATCCAAAAGGTTAATCTTCTAAGAATGGGTACAGGGGACATTTAATATTTCAATTTGCTGCATTTTGTCTTTGAGACTATTTTAAAATTAGGACTGGAGCTTATAATGTTTTAAGCACTATTATGATATTAAATATTTTGCACTGATGTAGGTACAGTACTGCACATAATTCAATGTCACAATGTCACTGTAGATTAAAAGGATGTTCTGTCCCAGGGTGCTTTATGAGATCTTATTCTTAGTTTAAATATTTATGATTTTAAACATATCAAATCCAATTTTTTTCCATTGTCATCTTGGAGAAAATGTCAGTTTAGCATAGATAAATATATATATTACACTTTAAGACAGAAATAGATGTATTTTAGATGAGGGAACCAGAAGTACATGAAGAAAGGGAATACGAAGGAATAAAGTATTAATTTATGGCACAAATAATTCTTGGATCTCTAGTAAAGCCTAGGAATTTTTGCCTGCAGATCTCAGTTTTTGTGACTGAAGTATTTTTTTGGTGTCTACAAAAAAAGAAAACAAAAGATTTTAGGCTCCAGGGCATTCACATCTTCTCCAGTTTGCTATAGTAGCATGTCCTCTTCTGTATGAAACATCTTTCACTTGAGCTTTCACTGTTGAAGCAGGTTTCTTCCCACACAGTCGAAAGAAGCCTCAAGTGTCCCACTGGTACCCACTGAAGCAGTGGCAAATGAAGTTCCTTTTCCCCTGGGGTGACAGCAGTAAGGTTGCATTTGCTGCGTATTATGCCCTTCTTGGGTTGTTTTGGAGGATTCATTTCAGACTGTGTTTATTTTTAGTCAGTTATCGCTTACTGATTGTGCTCAAAGCATTGCTTTAAAACCGTAATGCCTGCATTTTGATCTGAGGATGAATTTTAACAGTGTGGCTGACTACCACCAAAAGATTTGAGCCCACTTCCTTCCTTTTATCATTCTGATGCTTTTATGGCCCCCATTTAGCAAATTTAGAGCTTGCTTCTTTGAATATGTTATTAGAGACTTAAAAATGAAATAATAATTTTACAATAATTTTTCTATTATTTCTGGACATTACTGTTTCATAGAAAATTGAGTTTGTAGATAAGTTAATCTACAGTATGAATGCTTAGCTGTAGGTAAGTCTGTCTAAATAGAGAGCTTGTATGAAATAGCTGTAATTATTGTATTTTATATATATTATATAATGCATATATATATTATATAATGTGTATATATATTCCTTAGTTGACACACTCTCAGGGGGCAATATGCAAAAAGCTTGAACAAAACAAAGCAAGATCCTCCCTTTGTAGTCTTTCACTTGTCTTTGGAGAAGAGGCTGAGTATTTTACTTGCTTTGTCATCTCCTCTGACCTTTGGAATTTACTCACACTTTATTCTTTCTTTGCTGTCTTGCAATGTGATGAATGTGAGTTGCATTGTAATGCTTTGGGAATATTTTACCTTGATTCACTTGTTAAAATGTTAGTTTTATTAATATGTTGACTTTGTTTATATGGGAGTTAATGAACAAGGAACGGAAAAGTTACTTGATCACAGTAAGCACTCTAGGGACAGCGTTGGAGCTGTTGTTTATGAATATTTTATCTGTAAATTTTGCTTGAATTGCAAAAATAAACATGTAGGACCAAAATTGGGGATGTATAGTTCTACAAGGGATTTTGACAAGAATAGGTGATGCTTCTCTTTTGTAGGAAGAGGATTCCCTTATGTAAGTCTTAACGACTGTCCGTTGAAGATCTGTTCAGCAGCTTTTGTCTTAGCACCACTTCTTTCTTCTTGTTAATGACTTACAAGGTGAGATTTTTTACAAGCTATGTTGTTATGTTGCGATTTTTTCCCCCTCTTAATGACTAGATCCAGAATTATGTGGAAGTCTCTGTAAGAGAAGAAAATATGAAACCTTTCCAAAAACTTCTGATGAAACTAAACCTTTTGATATTTATTACGGCTCCAAATGTTCCCCAGAACTGCCATATCTATTGAGCTCTGGATTGGAGGATTGGATGAATTTTATGGATGTATACTGTAACTCTTCTAAGTTTGAACTTACATAAAAATAGCACAACATTAATCATTAAATCCTAAGAGACACTTTAAAGTGCACAGGTTTGATACTACAGTATATTGGTTTTCAATACTTTCTTATAAAGTGAACCCGAGAAGGACATGCTTAAAATGATAGCAAATATATAAGAATGTCAGTGTGTCTCCTTCTTTCAAATGATGTAAATCAGTAGCATTTAAGAACATTTTGCTGAGTGAAGTTCATAGTTTGGGAATTTAATTGTGGGGTTTGCATTAATTGCTCTTTGTTACTTCTGTAACAATTCTGTACGTCTCTTGATTTGTAGTTTAACAGGTTTAGTCCCCACACTTGGAAGATATCACCTTTGGAATTTGGTAGCCTGCTGTTTCAGTTTAGTTCCTAGAGCCAATTTTTGCTTTCCAGTAGTATTTTCTTAGATTCATAGAATGAATGTGCCATAAACCAATTTTATAATGGCTAATCTCCAGCGTAGCCTCAGATTATGCAAATGACAGCAAAATTATTACTTTGGGAATTTTGGATTGCACAGTAAAATTGAAGACACAATTTTAAAAGAGGAAAACAATATTTAAGCAGACACAAGATAACGTAATTTGATTTTTAAATGCACAGCAAGCATACATACAGCATGGACAGCAGAATGATACTCAGTAGTTTCTTGTAGCTCAATGAGTTTTGTGTTTGAAAAACTACATGGTTTTCAATATAATTCTATAAAATTATAAAGGAAACATGTTTGATTCTGATATTATAATTCTATTAACTCTCTCACCAGTGTTAGTTGACGTGGCCTACTTCTAATTTTTTATAATAAAACTTGTTTCTGTGCAGCTGTATGTTAGAAATCTAATTAAAGAAACCAGTTCTTAGGTGTATCTTGTCTAATAACTTACTTTTACAGACAGGATGTGCTCATTCTGAGGCTTATTGCATATCAAAACTGAACCTACTACTTGGAAAGTTGTATTTGGTAATTTCTTTTTGCTACATCTTAAAACTTTTCTTTATTATAGAGTGGTGACTTCCTGCCCAGCACTAAGTAAAAGCCTATTGTAATCCTGACCTGTGAATAGTTTAAGGTTCAGCATTCTTTCCTTTTGTGTGTCACGTTCTCTGTCCCCACTGCTGTGGAGGATTTTGTCTTATAAGAACTAATGAATGGTGAATTGTTGATCTTCTGAAATGCCTCATTGGATCTTTCTGTTCAGAACTCCACCTTGCTAGCACTGAAGCATTTTGTTAAGTGTCCTGGGTTCAGCTCAAACCACGACAGTAAGTTTAAGGACTATATTTATGTAAGGCTGAACAGTATCAGCCGCACTTGAGAGTGAATTTGCAGGAAGAGTATTTTGATGGAGATGCAAAATCTTACCTTTCTTTCTGTATTATCTTACATGGTTCTTCCATGTCTATTTACATATATAAATACACGCTAGTGTGAATTGAACATCACAGCTGTTAAAAACTACATTATTTCAGTCCCTTCCTCAAGATTTTCAGTTATTACCAAAGAATATGTGATCTAGGTATCCCCAAAAATAGTTCTATATTGCTTTACAAGAATGACTTCACAAATTGTAAGCAACTTTATTGTGAAAAATTTCATGGTCTTTGGGAAAATTTTAACTGGTTTTCAGTGGGAAAATCTGATTTAATACTTAGAATAATTTTAAATTGGTCAGAATTTTAAACGTGCTGAAGCAGATGCAGTTTTGACATTTATTTTCACAAATTGTTTTCCCGTTTGTCAACCTGTTACTCTGCAAGATCTGCACCAGGTTGTGTCAGTTCTTCTGAGCCTGTCCTTGTTCATAACAACCGAAGACAGCTCTATTTCTCTGGGACAATGAAGCACATAGTTTTCAGGATAAAACTTGCACAAGCTTGAAATGAAGCATTTGTGCTGCATGGTTCTTTAACAATGGAAGAAGCTAATGTTAAGAGAAATGATACTTGAGTGTATGCTGGTGTCAGCTTTTGTAATCACCTATCAACAGTGGCTAAGGACAAGAAATCACATGCCCATGAAAGACACAAGAAGGAGGAGAACAGAAAACAAAACCCAAAGTAAAAAAAACCAGCAGTATTCCTTGAACTGGAAAATGGAAATAAAAAGCTAGATTTAAGTACTACAGCATGTAAGTATAGGTAGAGATACATACTACTTCACTGTATGCTAAACCTCCTGCAAGTCTAGACCACAGATGATTCAGGTGGTTCATTTTCCATCTTCAGCTGTTTTATGGCTTCACCCTAATCTGGGTGTCAAATATAATAACTATGATACTGGACAGTTAGTGCCAGATGATCTGGTTAATCTGATTTTTGTTTTGGTAGGGTTAGTTTTCAGCTGGATCGGCTCCCTAATCCAACTTGCTGTGCAGTTGCATGGGAAATGTTGAAGTATGCCAGGAGAGAGGAAGAATAGGACTGCCCCGTTTTAAAAGCAGGCCATGGGTAGCTCAGATTAAGTACAAATAAAGCTTTGAAACTCCATCCTTAATTGTGGAAAATTCAGTAGACAACAGATAATTTGGACCTGAAATCTTTGGATGGGATGCAGTTCGTGCCGTTATTTGTTCTTCAGGTGTGTGTTTACTGGTTTAATTATAAATCTTTAATTAATGTTATGCTGCTTTTTTAAAAAAAAGTAGATGAACCCAAACTCAGTATTTAGGCTTTTTTAATGTACTTTATCTCTGCACGGAAGTCTCTGATGTACTTTTATGAGTGAGATAGAAATTATATGATGGTAGCTGTATAATCTATGCTTACCTCATTTATTTGTTCATGGTATTTTGGTTGCTTTTTCATTGCGAATCACCAGTTTTCTTCCTCTCAGAATGATCTTGCATCCATAATCTTTTAGTGGCTATCATTATGATACCTCTTCTTTCTGTAGGAGAGAAATAAGCTAGCCCACTTTTTCAGGTTTGTACGTTTATGAACAGTTAACTACTTGCTTTTGCTGAAGACTCTCATGTGTGTGTCTTCTTCTGATCACCCTTTTCCTTAGTCCTTTTCCTGTTTCCAGCAGCAAAGCAACCCACGTGCTGAAAGATGTTCTTCCATGAGTTGATGCAATTTACTAACACGGTAGAAAACTATAGTTTTCTGCAAATTTAATAAATTAACTAAAGGAGATGACCAGCAAGTACCAGCTTGCACAAACAGAGTGTGTGTCCTGCAGGATGACATGGCCAGGGGAAGAGTAGGGGGCAAAGAGAAGGATGGACCTTCTTTCTTCGATGGTGCAGTGTTATTTATTCAGCTCACTAAATCAGACTACTATGGCTGTTGTTAATTCAGAACACTGTACCTGTGGTATATTGCAGTATTCTGGGTGTTCCCTGTGTGTCTTCTCCTAAAGATCAGGTATCTTATCCTTCTTATCTGCTGCGATTCAGTGGCACAAAGCCTGTGAATATGTTTGAGGGGATTAACAGCACGGACCCAGAGCATCTTCATGCAGTGAATCACCTTACTGCCTACTGCTCTAACTTTTTGTACCATTCTAACAACAGTTATTTTTAGCCTATTACTCTAGCTTTTATATCATTCTATTTGTAGCCTATCATGTTTAGTTCCTGACTTATAGTTTGTTTTTTAACACTACTCGCCATCTCACAATCAGTCCCAGAATAGCCAGTCTCGTCTCTTTATGCTCTCTCCTCCTAGCCAGGTGTCTTGGTATCTTATGCTCTCTCCTCTTCAGCCAGCTGGGTTGCTCTGCTTGATTGTACTTTGTTTCTTCTTTAACTCTTTCTTCTCCAGCCAAGCAGTTACTTCTCTTTGGCAATAATCAAATAGTTTCCGTTGTCTCCCACATATGTCTCGTAAATAACTATGCAATGTATCATAGTTATTTTGAAGAAAATAATAATCCTAATTTATAGTTAGAAAACTACTTGAGAGGTTTCCAACCACTCCCTTATATGGAAAAGTATATGAAAAGTTTTTCCTTAAAAAACAAAACAAAACAAATTGTATTAATTTTACAGTATCCAGAAGACATGCAAAACAAAGCAAACATCGTTTGGCTCTAAATGTAGGAACAGGCTATAAAAGAGTTATAAAGTTTTACTTAGCATGACATTGTTAGCAAGTTTACAGCTGTACAATTTCTCCTACATTCATAGCAACATTTCTGTTGTCTGCATAGGACCAAAAGTTCATGTACAGTATTGAAGAGCATCATGATCAGCTATTCTCGCTTGTCTTACACAAGCCAGAGAAGTTGACTTCAGTTTCAAATCTATGAAAACCAATGGCAGTATGGTCAGAGATATTTTACTTTGCCATGGGCTAAGCTGCTGTGACGCAGGTCATGTTAGATAGCTGGCTGTGGACTTGGCATATAGCTTTTTAGAAAGATGAATAATTTTTATTTAAAGGCTTAAAGATGTTGATAATCAACTATCTCGCCATACAAATCTTTCAAATAGTTAATTATGCAATTAAAATGAGCATGTTATTTCTAATATGAATTTTTCTAGCTCTATCTTTTGTCTTTGGATTTTTTTATTACTTTGATTTTAGATCAGAGACTATTTTAACTTTTGGGGGTTTCACTGGCACACTTTACCATTAATAATTTTATATACTTGTCAGGTATTTAAGTAAGAATAGATGCTAATACAAAGCTTTTCTATCATAGCTGATTCTGTTTATACTTAGCATCTGAAATTTAGCAAGATAGCTTAACCTTCATCTATATAATATATCCTTCATTAATTGTTTTTATTTTTATTAATATACTTTTTAAGTTGAGATATAATTTTTGGTAAGTTTTGCAGCAGTTTATATTATATCAGCAGAGGTTCCTCTTCTGCCTGAATTTACACTCTCATTAAGAAGAACAAGAAAAATTACATTCAGGTTGCTTAACAAGTTGAGGTTTTTTTCCCCC
Source organism: Nestor notabilis (assembly GCF_000696875.1). Taxonomy (NCBI): domain Eukaryota; kingdom Metazoa; phylum Chordata; class Aves; order Psittaciformes; family Psittacidae; genus Nestor; species Nestor notabilis. The sequence goes on along the minus strand of NW_009941894.1, from coordinate 6,294 downwards.
TAAAAAATTGAAAGTACAGTATTTGGTTTGTCTTTTCTTTTTTCTTTTTTTTTTTTTTTTTCCCCCTTTTCCATTTCTCACTAAAAGAAGTAGGGGATATGTAAAAGGAAAGAGACATCCTTACTTTCACCCACAAAATACCCACTCTCCTAGGAGAAAAAGCAGAATGATTTCTGAATTTCATCAAAGGCTGAAAAATTTAACTTATCCCCTCCTCCTGCAAACTCCCTCCTACCCCCTTCCAAAAAAAATCAGTACAGTCACTTTTTGGCAAAATTTATTCATATTTTTTTTTTCTTTGACTGGAGAACATCCAGGAGGAACACAGTGAATAACCCAGTAGCTTTTTTTTTCACTGTGTTGCACTGGATGAGCTGCTGTGCTTATTATCAGTAGTCATAATTATTATTAACCTGATACAAAAATTAATCCCAGCTTGTGGAATAAGCCTGGTAAAGGAATTTGCTTAGTTTTATTTGTGTATCTTTTACAAATTTGTGTGTTAATTTGTAGTTTGAAATTTGGTGTAAGTGGAGTCACTTGGAGACCTGGAGTGAGGAAAGAGTATTCTGTAGAGAGAAGCACACAATATACATTGTACTTTTAACTATGTAATATTTAAATAGATGTCATAAGTCTTTTCTGTAAATGCCTGAGAGGAAATTCTCTTTCCATGATATGATAACTATAACCCTGCTGTGCATGTGAGTTTTTTGTTCAGTTTGATTTTGTTGAGTTTTTTATGTATATTTTTTTGTTTTTGTTTTTTAACTTTTAATGGCATTCATAGCAAAAGGCATATACTGCAATGAATTAATATTTGGGCTTAACAGCTGTTCTTGAAGCAGAACAACATTTACAGTTTTCATACCAGTTTTATCAGAAATCATGTTTTACGTAACTTCATTTCTCCTTACAGATGCACTTCAGCATACTATGCACTAAATTTCTTCCCCCTAAAGTTCTGTGTGCTTTATTGGTTGCAAAACATTTTTAACTAAGAGGAAGAAAATTTGAGTAATGGTGTTTTTAAAGAAAATATCAAACTGTGATAACCAAGGATGTACTCAAGTGGCATGAATACTTCAGTTCCAGATGGGTCAGCTTTAGGGGTCAAGTTGTGAAGAGAAAGCCATCACACACACTTCATCAACACCGTGGAATGAGAAACCAGTGCATTTACTGAGCAATGGATTTCCAGTGAGCGTATAAACTAATTGGTGGATGAACATGCCCCAGGAGCAATGATTTTAAGGTCATAGCAGGCTCAGTGAATTGTGCTGACTTACACTGTGTCTCGCTGATAGCTGATCTTACCAATGAGCAGTTTAGAGGCATTCAAGCCTGAACTCTTTTCCATGTGCCTTGAATGGCATGTCAGCGGTCACTGTTTCTGACATCCTTTATATTTGTCCAGTCAGCTCTAAATCTTTAGGTTGGGCTTCAGCGTACTCAGGAAAGAAAGGAGAGAAGCGATTATTTTCAGTCATTGAGTTCTGAAGATCTTAGTGTTAATTATGCCAAACACGGTTGGTTCATCAACAAACTAGAAACGTTAAAGAGAGAAGAGAGAGGGAACTGATATTTTGGGTGATCAAAAGTATCCCAATTATAACTTTCTGTTTCTTAGCTTTTACTTTTATTTCTTCTCATTAATTTCAAACTATCTTTGAAAACATTAGTTGAGTAAATACTGATTTTTATGTGACATGGCAAATTCACAAACTGAAAAATTGCTCTAATATTATTAAAGAAATTAAATAGTGGACGTCACAGTCATATATCCGTTCCCTGCTAGTGGTGCATTGCTTCTTATGTGAGACATTTTCTTTTGCTTTGGATAAATGTTTACTCATTCTTTGTCTACTGTGAGTACAAAACAGAACCATGCGGAGGTCCTTTTAAATTTGCAATCAATTAAGGAATGCTACAGTAGCTCTAATTCCCTTTTTTTAGAGGGGAGAGGAAAAGCTAATTTGGTTTATGATTGTTAAGCCTTTGCTGAGACTGTTTTCTTTAATCTTAACAGCAATTACTTAGTTTAAAACAAACTTTGTTAGTATTTTTTGATAAAATTCAGCAGAAGGTCTATTCAACATCATCTTTGAACATGGATATGTGTTCAGTGATCCTGAAAAATGTAAAATGTAAGAAAAAAAAAAAAAAGAGTTAACATGCTTTTGGCCGTAGCATTTAACATCTAATAATGATGACATTCATATGAAATAATTTTTAACCTGAACTTTTAGGAGTGTTTAAGGACAATCATTAAAATCTAAGTACTTGTGTATATATTTATACATATATATGTGTGTGTGTGAATTATCGTTTACAAATATGTGATTCCTTGAGAATGTGGACTGAAAATAACAGAATGCTGTATTATGAATTTTTAAAGCAAACCATTCATCTTCTGTAGTGTGAGAATACATGTGAATCTTCTTCATCTAGGAAGTGATTAGCAGTAAGGTATTCATCATAATTATTTTTAAGACCGAAAAAAGCTTGACTTCATCATTTGATGTAAATAGTGTGATTTGTATAAGGGAAATGGCTTGCTCTGACCTTCCTATACAGTCTTTGTTTTCTGCTCTCCTTTAGATAGTAAGGAGGTGATCACAGACATTCCTACTAGTATGAGTTACAGCAAGCAGTAGGACTGGTTGATAGTCTTGTCTACAAGATTAAAATTTTACAAAACTGATGTTCTTGGCATTTACTGAAATACCTATAAGCAAATTTGTTTCCACCTCTGTGCGCCTGTATACCTGTATAGAGCTTCATGCCGTTGAATGAAACTCCTGCTTTACAGGATCCAAGTTTAGGTCAAAAACTCACAGGACCTTTTAAAGTAGATTTTACGGTTGTTTAGCAAACATAGAATTCAAGGTCTCCTTCTCAGATTAACAGGAAATGATCAGAGTTAGATTCAAATGTGGAATTAATTTATATCCTTGCTATGTGTATTAAAGGAAGCAATATTGTAATTAAAATGCAGATAAACATTGTGGAAATCTCACATAACTGTAATAGGATGTCCTTATCATATGATTTCACTTCATTATACTCTATTACTTTATCCTCTTGCTGTGTCTCTGCAGCTGCTTTGTTGGGGTATATCAATATTCAATTATAAAAATTAAGTAATCAAATTAAATTTCTTTTATATTTTCTACAAATGACATTTGAACAAAACACTGTTACTGAACAGAACCAGAGCACAACTGCTTCAGTAACTCAAAAGAAAAACATGCATACTTTGGCTATTATGATAGTTCTTTGGTGTTTTGAGAACATGTTAAAATATTAGTGCTTATGCATCATCCTTAATCTATTAAGAACATTTAATGTTAGTTGGCAAAACCAGGAGAACTATGGCAAACAACCTCTTCATTCTTAACTATACAGCTGAGTAATAGCATAAATGCCCCCATTTGACAAAAAGGAAGTATTTTCCTGTATGCTTTTGTATATTATATGCCTTTTTAACTTTGGGGTTTGTAGTGCTACTGTCTCTCTTGGTGTGAAACAAAATCATTAACTGTGTGGTGTATGACTTTTCTCTGTAATGATGAGAAAGATGGATCTACTTTTCAAATCTTTGTGGGATCACTGAACATCACAATATCTGTGCTCAGAAATGAGACTGAAGGGTGAAAACGAAGGAAAAAATCCTTTCCATGTAAGCAAAAGAAAGTTATTAGCATCTTGGGAAATGCTAGTCCTGTAGTATGGAAAATACTGGAAAGAGGTAATTGATGAAGAGGCAGAAGTAGTCTGAATAGGATAAACAGTGACTTGAGCCAAAAAACAAGATGGACAGACTCATAAGAAGAGATGGGGCAACTGAATGATATGATAGGGCACAGAGCAAGAGTAGTGATAGTGCTTATATTTGCTATATTTGAGAAATTCTGATCTTAAATTACAAACGTCCCTTTACTTGACTCCTCTTTTTTCCTTTCCATTTAAGTATTTTTTTCTCGTTCCTTGCTCATAGTTGCCAGTACTTAGATCACTAACTCCTGTGTGTATTTAAAATATATGGCTTTCTTCTCTCACTGTGTTCTTTCCTTTAAACAGTTGGTGTTTGTTTATTTTTGCAGGTTGTCATTTGAAATATCTTAGTGTCAGTTTCCAAAGGCTTCACTGGGTACACTGTGAGAACAGATGTGTTCACAGTGTTTGCAATAGTGAACAGAATCCCCCAGTGAACATGTGCTGCTGTTTTGGGAGGAGCTATACATGTAATCACAGAAATTACTACAGCAAGTAAATGGATGGCATCTATGAACCTGAGAGGTATCTATGTATGCAGTTCAGGGTATATTGGAAAAACAGGAAGAGGTATTAAAAATGTTTTGTCTTCATGTCATGAACTGATAATGTTAGAATTAAGATAAATCCTTAAATTTTCTTATTAAGAACTCTTCTGTGCAAAAATGTTAATAGAATTGAGACAGCATTTACTGAAAGGTAAAGACTGACTTAAGACAGAATTGTATACAGTGTTCTTCTAAATGTCAAAAAAGAGAACTGGAAATAATTAATAAAAAATTTTACTCTGTGTACTACAAATGTAAGTGCTTTTCTGTTACCTTGTTCTTAGTAAATCTTCTCACTCAGTGCTATGTCCCACATTATATAATCTTTCATTTTATCTTTTCATTCTATCATAGCACAGCATACCTAGCTAATCCATCAGAAATCCCTTTCCTTATCAGTCACTCAAGAATGATTATACTGTACAGTATGACAGCATTAGACATCACTTACCTTCCTAAACTACAGATTACTTGAGAGAAAAGTATTTTTTGTGTGTGTTTGAGGGTGCCTTGACTTCATGGCAACTTCATCCTTTGTTTTCCTTTTTTTTCTGCTTTTTTCAAAATGACTAAGGAAGATGCATGAAAAGTTTTACAAAGATACTTCTATTGTACATACCACTACTGCATTTGATTTATAGTCATACCTTTCTGTATTATTTTTCTGCAAACTTGTGGATATTCGTGTCTTCCTCCATTTTTTGTTCAGCATAGTGACTTAACAACATGGTCATGATTTTCAGTTGTTTAAGCTAATTTACATTGTCATAGACTATGAAAACACTTTCAGATGTATCAAAGATCAGAGGCCCTTTACAATTCGACAGCCTACTTGAATGGAGTTTTTGACACAGTAGATCACAGCTGCCTCTTTGGAGGTGTTGTAATATATTGTGTCATGTTTTACTGTGGAGCTGTTAACAGATATTTGACACTAGATACTCCTGGATTCTCAACTGATGATGTACCACGTGGTACAGAAATATTTGCTGTTATACACTCCTTGTTAAGCCAGATGAGAATTTCAGTATTATACCTTCAATGTCATGGTGAATTCAGGACTGATTATAGTGAATATTTAGGGAATTTGCAGAATTTTGTCATAAAAAGACTAGTGCAGTCTGTCATGGTGGTTGATGCTTCTTACAAGGAACACTGAAGGTAATTTTACAAAATTCAATAAATTTGGTGTATATTTTAGATGGCTCTGTCAACATTGGGTGATAGTATCAAGTAATAAGGGATGAGTAGTAATGCCCCTTGTGTTATTAGAAATTTGTTTTTCCAGAAGAAAAATGTAGCAAACATTAGGCAACCATTAAACAGCACATACTTGACTGGTGACAAATAGGTTTTATCTGCAAATATACTTAATTATGATTTCTTTAAAAAAACCCCCTGCAAAATAGTCAAAATGGAATCTGCTTTATTTTCCAGTCATTGAATAAACATACTGGGTTTTGCCAGTTTTTAGTGAACAGTTATAAGAAAAGGGTCTGCATGAGGTGCTTCTAAAACTGTCAGGCTGAAAATAGTGTATATTTCGAGTATTTGGTATTAACAAACTTTGGCATAAACAAATAATCATAGTAAATGTAATATAACAAAAGTAGGTAATATATGTATTTAGCTTGGTAAATTCTTTCAGGTGAATCAGGAATAAACACATTACACTTGTTTCAAGCAAAAGTAACAGTATTATGGAAGATATTTCTAGAAAATATTAAGATATTTCACAGGTGTTAACCAATTGTCAGCAACAAAGTTCCAGTGAGGAGTTTCTACATTAGTTGGTAAGAAACTATGGAATTGAGTGCACCCTCAGCAAGTTTGCAAAGAACACCAAGCTGTGTGGCTCGGTTGATACACTGGAGGGAAGGGATGCCATCCAGAGGGGCCTGGACACGCTTGTGACGTGGGCTGATGTCAACCTCATGGAGTTTAACCAAGGCAAATGCAAGGTCCTACA
>NW_009941893.1:0-82486 GCF_000696875.1 Nestor notabilis | reverse complement strand
GGCGGGGGTTTATTTTGTTTTGGGTTTTTTTTTCAGTAAAACAGCCAACCTGTGATTTTTTAACATGTTTCTCATTACAGGTCAATATTCACATATATCTAATCATCAAGACATTGTATTTATGCTCCAGTAAAGCACTGAATGTAACACCCATTGGAGGGACCTAATCCCACACTGTAGTATTGCAGGTCTATGAAAGATAAACCCAGTCCTGATTAGGGATATAAAAAGGGTCTGGTAAATTACCCCAAGTTTCTGTTCTTAGAGTGGATGTCAGTCTGAGAGATGGTCTCATCAAACAAAGCAACAACTGTGCTCTTTAAATAATCGATGCTCAATTACAGTGATGACACCCTTGCTGCACAGCTTTATGCTGTCCTCTTGCACAAAGACCATAAATCAATGAACACGTATAGCAAGAAAGAGGGATTTAAAACAGACAAGTTGGTGGGTACAAAGAAGGAAGATGGAGGTTCCAGTGCCCCTAGAGAATAAAAATTTTGTTGAAAAATGAATGCTTTATTGACTGTAACGGACATGAAAAGAGACAAGGTACTGATGCTGCTGTACCACACTTTACAAACTTCCCATCATTATTATCCACAATTTTGGTCACCTAAATATAGGAAAGATGTTATAAAACTGCAGCAGGGAATAAAAGGGTTTCTGGGACATAGCCTGTCACCATTATAGTTTGGCCTTAGCCAAAATTGTCGTTGAAAGAGATAAATATTTTCCATCTGGTCACGAGGAAATCTTTGCTGGATTTTGGAAAAAAGAGCTGGTAACTATGAGTACACTGCTACTCTGGACCAGTGGAGAGGAGAACCTAATTATTTCATGAGGGAGGTTAATAGTTTTGTGAAAAGGGTGGTGCAATCCCATCTTGCATGATAGCAGTTACTGGAAGATTTTGTTTTGGGTGACCTCAATGATCTTCACTAGGGTTCTGGATAATGATGTTTGTGTAAGCTGTGTTAAAAACTCTTTCCACTTTATATTGTTCTATTAATTTTGTGAACTTTTATGGATATGATGTTAGACCTCTAAAATCAGATGAGGGGTCTGAAGCTACACGTTATTTATAAACTTGGGATAAGTAACTAAGGTGTGAAGACTGAGGTCTATTAATCTCCAGAGAAAAGGAATTTACTGATGACTTATGAGCTCTGGGAACGTAGGAGAATATGTTCACTGAAAGCTTAGTACTACTCAGTACTACTCGGTGGTCATGCATGCCAATTTGGTCAGCATCATGGACAGAAAAAAGAAAAGCAACATGTAGTCCAACAACATGGAAATGCAGGCACTACACAGCTATGCCACGCAGTGTCTGTGGACTCTGACAAGAAAAGGTATCTACTTTGATATGTTCCTTATGACTACTTCTTGCAACTTTGTGGAAAGTGGTTCTGTAGGGAAGGACCTGTCTATGAGCATATTACTGTCTATGAGCCAGTAATATGCCCTGGTGGCCAAGAAGGCCAATGGTATCATGGCACTGCTTTTGTTCATACAGTTTTAACATGGGTTTGTTAACTACGTCTTATCTGGCAAAGTCAGCCAGTGACCAATGAAGATGGATGAGGTGGCTTTACCTGTGGTAAGCTATGGAGCCCATGGGGGCAGCGCCTCTGGCTGGGGAGGCAGGGGCAGTACCATCTCCAGTCAGCAGAGCTAGATGTGGGAAACATCTTCCTATGTCCTTGGCAAAGCACTTGAATGCACACACACAGAGTGGCTTGCTGAGTGCCTGGCAGAAAACAACTGCTGGAAATATTTTGATTTGTATGAACATTCACAACCTGTGCTTCCTTTCTGAGAAAAGCTATGAATTTTAAACAAAAATGCCTCTGGTACTACACTTCACACTCAACTATTTCAAGACCCCTGCTCAGTTGCCTCTGTATATCACCATATGTTTTTCTACAACATCGTGGCAAGGGATTATATTCTGAACGGAGTTAAGCACCATATTCTGTTGTTTTTGAGCACAATTGGCTGGTGATGCAGTTATGAAACTAAAACATAAACCATAGGGCTCCCTAGACTTGCTCAAACACATTCCAGCAAGCCTGGGCCTGTGTTCTTGCAATAGAGGGTTTTTTTAAAATCATGTTTCTTAGTAAAACATTTGTGATAGACTCAAAGATTGCTGGTGCCTTCCCTTCACTGCCATCGTGTTTCTTTATCTCAACAGGCTTGTTCAAGGAGATTATACAGTGCAATACTAAAGAATCATTTAATTTAAAACAAATTTTTATTATTTAAAAAATATGTATTTTATACATCTTATAGTGAGGTAGAAGACTTTCTCTGGTTTTCAGCTTTTAAAAGAAAAGGCAGGGAAGAACAGAAGTGATCTCCAATCAAGTCCAATGTCTGTGTAAAGACTTTTCTGGTGTTCCAAAGGTGCATTTCTTATTATATTTAGTCAAGATATTTCTTACTTAGACACGAGATTTGTGCAAGACTTTCCCATACTTCAGGTGTGAAAAGAGCTTGGGTAATACTCTGCCCCAAACTGAGTACTCTAAAATACCTAACAGCTAAGTTGTTATACACAAAATGTCATTTATCATTCTAAGAGATATATTTGAGATCAGCCCAGCTTATTTAGTAGTACTTCAGCATTTCCTTTTCTTGTAATATTTATTCACACTTCCCAGTACTTCCTGGACAACAGAACAGCAGATGTTTGGCATTCCTTAAGTTTGGCAATTCTTGTGTATCTCCTGTTTTATAGAGACAAACTCCTTTTTCCTATGTGTGGATCATCCTGCCTCACACACATACGATATTTACGAAGAACAGAGGTGGGAAGTTTGTCTTTTATGAATTCAGTTAAAGCTGTTCTTTGCAGACTGTTCTGTTTCAGCATCCCGGAGGTGAGAATGCTTGTGGCTCTGGTATTTCCTCTGCAAGAGAAGTGGCCTGAATTGCCCCAGCTGGTGGCTGGGTGCCAGGCAGGCTGGGTGTTCTCTGCTCCCCATGCTTCACCACTGGTTGGTCAAACCCCTTCTTATCAGAAGGACAGCAAAATTTAACCGTCCCAATAAACACTGCTGGATGCTGCAAGAAAGATTTTCTTTTAAGAAAGACTGTTTTATGATTACTTTTTAAATTAATTTGTCTCTTTTATCTGGCTGCTTGTCTGGTTCTGTGTTGAAAGTAAGACACCAAGAGCTTTCTCTTAAGATACCAAGAGTTTTTCGTGAGATGGTCACTAGTTAAGTTGCCAGGAGTCAAATGCTGTGGGTCTTTTAGGGCCTTGATACAGAGTTGTGAAAGAGGCAGATTCTCATCTTTCACCCAAGCCATGTTTTCAGGGACCCAGGAGCCACCAACAAAGAAGTTCTCTCTTTTGATATCATATTGTTGGTTTTTTCAAAGCCTCAGTTGCTAGTCGGCCTGAAGGGAATAGCTCAGTTCTTAAGCCTTAAAAATCTCAATTCTGCCTCAGAAAAGCTATCTAACTGGCTCGTTGGTATCACCTTCAGAAGCTTCTGGAGAGAACTTAAGATTGACAGGTTCACTCGCTGATGAGGGTTGTGATCTGCTCATTTCTAAGGATTTTTAAAAGCCCAATGCTCTCTGTGCTTAGTTTGTGCAGCTGTTTTTTCTGCCCTGGTATATGTGTTCTGATCTATGGATATGATGCTCATACACAATTGATTAAGTCCCTTCTGCATTTCATTGCTTTCAGAAGCAGCATCCATCAAAAACACCTACAATTAATAACATTTCACACTCTGAGGGCTTTTCTGTAAAAGCCCTCCATGAACAGAGAAAAATCCTCTTGAAAATCGTTCCTTAAGCCAAAATTACTGGTGGTTGCAGTGCCCAATACCATATTTCCAGGCAAAAAGAACATCAGGTTCATATTTTCTAACTTTATTTTCTCCGTAGAGAAAAGTTTCCCATAGTTACTTCACCTTCAAAAACGCCTGAAAATGGATGTGTTGGAAAAGAGTTTAAGTTTCTGTCAGCACTATTCCTTATGTTGGCTGGCTGTTGGCTGATTATTTCTCTACAGCACTCCTGCAGAGGGTTTAAGCAAAAGACTAAAGCTCTCAAGTTTTCAAAGTTGATATTTTCACAAGCCCTTCTAGACACAATAATGCCATTGATTTTCATGCAGGCCATTCGGTTTTCCTCTGCTCATCCTGTTGACACTGATGTTCTGATCTGGCAGAATATAGCTAGTCAGGTCCTATCCATAAACAGTGTGAGGAGGTTGAGAGATGTCACAAAAGCTGCATGAAGGTTCAGACACTACTCCTGTAACAGCTGTAACAGATTGCATGTGTCTGGATGCATACGAATAACATGAGAGCAGTTCTGAGAAAATAGCTCTTCCAAAAACTTTCTTGTACATTCCTCCCAAACATACCAAACCATTCGCAAGAAGTCCTGGAAGGCAGCTAAAAAAGCCATATTCAAATAAGACAGCAATCATTCATGAGGCCAGTATCAAACTTTTTTTGTCCCTATCAGAATTTTACCAGTAAGGAATTCAGAAACAACTTGGCAGAAACTTTAGACAGACAATGCCATCATAAACTGATACCTTTCCTACAGAAATAACGTATGTGTCGTGTTTGTTCACTAAACAGGAAACCTTGACCTTTTCTAGCTTCACTAAAGATCTGCCTTATTGTTCTTGGCTAGCAGCTGGCTGGCCCTATGAAAGAAACTAGAGGCTCTGCAGGCTGTACCTCACTTTAGCAATCACATTTAGTACCAAGGGCACCCGAGGTTTGCAGTAACTTTCTCCCACCAGTTATACAACATAGGTGCATGAGATGGAAATTGCTGTGAAAAGAAGCCCTCGTAACACCTAGTAACCCTAGAAGTTGCACAGAGGCTCAGGAGAAAGTCAGGCTTTTCAGAACAGATTACATGGCGTCCAGGATTGCATAGCTTAGTTCTATGTCCAGACAGGTTCAGACATATGAATCACAGCTATAAATTTGCTTGCTGGCCTTGAGTTTCTTACACAGAGAAATCGTATTATCTCTATCCAAAAAGATCTTCAGAATACCAGCAAGTTCAGGGTATACCACAGCCTCCCAGTCATGCTCACACAGATTTAACATTTTGAGTAAATCATCTCTTTCTTGGTGGCTCTTAAAAGCAGTAATACAAATAGCTGGAAAACCTAACTGCATGACTATTTTTCCATACAACTGGTAACGCATCCATGGCAAAATAAAAGTAATGGTTAAAGTTACAAAGACTGACTTTACCAGTGAAGACCATTTGAATGTAGGGGACCTGTTTATATACCAGCACCAAACACTAGCAAATACATGCTAAACGTTTATGGTGTGTGAATAACAGCTTCCAAATAGCCTGGGTAGAATCTTACTTTTTCTGCTTGAGACGGTTATCTGGTGAGAGTGGTTTTCTGGTTGAAGGGATAAAAAATGTAGGCCTGAGGCCAGCATGGAAAGCCTCTAGGTCCAAAGAAAACCTTCAGTTTGTTTTCTAACTCCCACTGTCACAGCCGCTTCTTTCATTGCTTTTTGTAGAGGATGCAGTCTTCTCTCAACATTTTTACATCCTGTTGGCTACAATAAGCCAGCTGTTTTTGGAGGTCAAATATGTTATTTTGATTGGTTTAACACCTCCCCAAAAACCTGTTTTACCCCCATGCATCATACAGTTAACAGCATCCAGGTCTACTTCAGGCATGTTCCCAACATACTTTTGGCTTTTCAAAGTGTTGACAATGTAGAAAGTAGGCTTTGGGCCTCTCAAACCCCATAATTTGCAATATCTTCCTGAATTTCATAGGATTTAATTAATCAAGAAATCCTCAAATTTACTAGCTTACTTTTGCAAGCTCTGGATTTAACTTTTAGGCTTTGTATCTGTGTCTTCATGACAAAGCATACACTGCAACCATTGGCATGAGAAAGTCTTACAGCCAAACCAGTTTTGCTATAAAGATATTCACAAAATTTTAAACATATTCTTCATTCAAATTTTCAGGCAATCTTACTTGTGTCTACACACCAGAATTAACTGTGTTCATGCTAGTTTGCTACATATGCTCAATATTTGGAAAAAGAAATAAATGCACTTTCCAGAGATATTTGGATGCTTTCTACTTCTGTAACCCAAATGTTTGTCCTTCTGCAGTGGCATAAAGACATGTAAAGGTCTGTATTCTTCCTCTACTTCTATTTTATAGTATCTTTTCAGTTGCTAGTATTAATTGTGCAAGTCCTGTACTTGTGGTTGTCGGTTTTAGTGACATCTGAGTAAGACATCTTAAATGGTAAAAAGTTTTTGCATGGTAAATTGCTGGAGATGTCATTAACATCTTTTTGTCGCAGCTGATTGTTAATTCCATCCTTTCTGCAAGAGCAGGCAGGCCTCCATCCTCATATGCTGAGTGACATTTCATTTAGAAGGGCTAACCTGTTAACACACCCCAGATATTCTAGGGCATTATGTCTTATGTGCATCCCTATATTTTTTTGAAACACCAGTGCTGCTGAAAATGTCAAAAATGCAGGGGGATGGTACAGGTAATGTGCTTTAGACAGTTCATTCCAGCTGCATTTACTTCAGCTGTGAAATGAAAAGTTTAAAACAAAGCTCTGGTGGCGTTAACTGTTTTTGTTGGCCTATAATAGTATTTCAGCATGAATCACGGAAATGTTTTCTTGAAACCTATGAAGTTTCTGAGTGGGTTTTGACACTTAGTGGCTGTCTCCGACAATTATTCTTAAGGTGAAAACCTGGTCAACATCTCACAGTTTGAAATACAGATTCCTCTGCACCAGCTTAACTGTTTTCTTTGTTCTAGTTCTGATAGTTCAGTAGAAGACTTTGTTACTGAAAGCAATTTCACATTGTACAGTGTAAACTGAAAAACTGTTCTTGCTTAATGAAGTTTTTGCTTCAGTTGCTATGGTTCCCATCATCGTTAATTCATTACCAGAGAACAGAAAAACAGATAAATTAGAATACTGTTGTCATGGTATAGGTAACAAGAATCTAATGAGAATATGAGACTGACAGAAAAGAAGAACAAATAAAGAGCCATCATTCCTGGTCTCAGGTTACTCAAATATTTCAGAATAACAAAGTATCAAAATTCTTATAAAAGAAACATAAAGGAATAGTCTAAATAATGACTCAGGTAGAATATAAGAAAATTATCTCTATTAATTTATTGATGATTATAATCAACTTTACTGGATAAATAATGTCTGAGATATGCAATCTTTTTTTTTTTTGTTTTCCCCAGATGCTTTGGAGATATTTCTGTATTTCTCTAGGACCCCAGCTTATGTATTAATAACAAACAGAAGAGAATATAAAGTATCTTGTTTTCCTATAAAGCTTTGTATGTCTGTCCTGGGTTCAGCTGTAGCAGTTATTTTTCTCCTTCTTAGTAGCTGCTGCAGTGCTGTGTTTTTGACTTTTGTCTGAGAACAGCACTGATAACCACGTGGCTAAACCACGACAATATCCAAGACTGACCTTCAGGCTTAAATACAGTAAAAGATTATGAGTCAAAACGGAAAGAGCCTTATTGGTGGAATATTAACTAGTCATGCAGGGGATACTGTATCTGTGCTTGCAATCTACTTGCTCTCTGTAACACCTAGAAGCCCTAGCTGAGCCCAGCCATCATTGTATGATGTGTTCACACACTGTAAACTGTGTGATAATTTCCCTAAATGTTTTTATTTACAATTTAAAAGCAAAAGAGGCAAAACTTGTCCAATGAAAGAGGGAACAGCAAAGCAATGCTGTTAGATCAGTACCATATGGCTGCTCTGTGGTGGCAGAGTGTATAACAGTTCTGTCTCAGTCCAGTAAGAAACATTTGAAACATGAAAGACAAACTGAAACTCCACTTTGAAATTCATTTTTGGTGACAGGCTCATTCGCATTGGCCTTTTATTTCATGAAAGGTTGTTCTTAAAAGTTTTTTTTCCTTGATTCTTTTGAATAAGCCAGAAACATAAGAATAACCCTTTTATGAGCAACTGATCTGTTTTTGTCACAAATACATGAACTCCTGCTTAATTCTTCCTGTAAGCCTTCCCTCAGTTTTTAATGAAAGCATCACTTAAAACCTCTGACCATAGCTGCTTTTTTCCCTTGCTCGGCTGATCCTGAGATACAGAGAGGCCTCATTCTCCTCTAGCCTCTATAAATTTTCCCCACTGATGAGATAGGTATTTGCTCTCAGATATTCACTTCTTGATTCAAATCAGTCATTGCCTGTAGCCTGCTTATATTTAGTCTTCATCGAGCCTGTTAGCCCTCATGGGAACCTGAGCACATCTCTTCAATCAGAGATGGTACAGAACAGAAAACTGTTCTTTAGTGCCTGATAAATATCACAAACTTGGCTGGTAAATATCAGTGGCTCAGAAACCCTTTTTGTAAATAAGTAACCATCTTGCTTAAAGAATATATTTACTATAATTGGGATGAAGAAAACCTGTGTTATTTAATTAAGCCTTTCAGGTGCACGTCATTTTATTTATCACCAAAAGATACCTATAGAGAAAACTATTATCTCAGTGATGGTCCTGGGGAAGGAGGAGTTAAGAGCAATAGTAGTTCCAGCCATAGAGACTCCCAGCTGGGAGAGCTGTCAAAGTCAACTGAGGCCTCAAAACCTCAACAGAAAACATTTATCTACTCTATGAGAGATGCTGAACAGTCATTTGTTTTATACTTTCTTCCCACCTTCCAGGGTTTTACAGACTCTAGACATCTTTTTTTTTTTTTTTTCCAGGCTATTTGATTTTTTTTTTCCCCAGGAATCCTAGTCTATTTGCATCTGGCAAGAAGAAATCATGTCAAACTGTTTTAACAGGTTGGAGGGATAAAGAAGAAACCATAGAGGTCATATATCTTAGGAAACCTTTTCATGCAGCTTCACATAAAACTTTCATAAGCAAGTCAAGAAAATGAAGTGAAACTGCTGTGGGGTGGATACAAAAATGTTTCTAATTTCATTTCAGAATAGAAGGATGTATAAGTAGATTTCAGCCAGTTTGTCCTGGGCCTAGCCAATATTTTCACTTACAACTTGGATGAAGGAATAGAATATGAGTTTATTAAATCTGCAGATGATCCAGAACTGGCCAGGCTGTAATGAGATTAAAGCACAGGATTAAAGTGCAAAATGATCTTGATAAATTGAAGAAATGTTCTGAAAAAAGGGGATTCAATTCAATAAGGATAAAGTTCTATATTTTATCAAAAATTATGAACTGCACAAATACAGAATGAAGAACAATTTGCCAGAACGTAGTTTGGGAGAAGAGGACATGGCAAGAACAGTGAGTCACAAGCCCCAGGTGCCACATTACTGTTGAAAGCAGTATCATTGGGGTGTATAAAGTACTCAGGGAAACATGATACAGGAGGGAATCTTTCTATGCTACACAGCATTGATAAAGTTGTAGCTGGAATCCTGTGTCCACTTTTGGATCTTATGGTCCAAGAAAGACAGAGGAAAAGAAGGAGAAAGCAGTGGGCTGGAAATGAAGTATGACCAACGAGGGATGATTTTAAGAAATGGGACTGTTAAGTCTAGAAGAAACTGGAGAGAAGTGCACTAGCATTCAAATACGTGAAATAACTCTGTAAGGAGAGAATAATGCCTTGCTTATATTCCTTGTGAATGGCCTATCCCATTTCAGACAGAAATTAACTCTCTGAAAGAATCTCTGAAGCAAAGAAAGATCATATTAGATGTTAGGGAAAACTTTGTGACGTGAAGGTTAGTTAACAACTGCAACAGTTTGAGACACTAATCTCTGTCATTTGAGCTCTTTTTACAAACAAGTTTAACAAACATATTTGTTAGATGCCTATCAGAATAATTTTGATATTCTTGATCCTTCCTTTCATGGGTGGATGCATTTTGATGACTACCTGATGTACTTCTCATCCCTATTTTCTAGATGATTTATGAACGCAGCTAGAGACATGCAAGGTAACAGGGAGTGCAGCATAGAATACTGATACAAGCTGGCAAGATGTTGGCTGCATTTATCTGCTTAGATAGACATGATAATCAAACATCTGCAGCTCTGAAGCTTCAACTCAAACATTATTCCATCTTGAGCAGAAAATGGATATGAAAGATGACAATCTATCCAGTAAACAAACATGCACCTGTGTATATGCTCTCTTCAATATCTTATGCATTAAAAAGATTGGACTAATAACAAATACTACAATTTATGTCAGCAATGAGATACAGCACAGGTAATAGTGCCTCTTGCTGAGCAACTACTTAATACCAAAAAGAAGTCTAGTTTAAAGAAGAGAGAACTACTCTTGGTTCTCCAACAAACTCTTGTATAAGACCCTGCATTAATGTTACCACAATGACCACTTTAACTTGGTCACCACTAAACTAAGTTCTGTGAATCATACTTGTATTTAATACATTCAAATGAAGAATGCCAACCACAATTGGGTTACAAGGAATACGCACTCACACAGAGGCCAGAAACTGTCAGCAAACCTCCTCCCTTTCTCGTTGTACTTGCTCTGAGAGCGTACTTACTCTGAGAGTGCATCCCTCATCTACGTCTGGGGTATCCTGCAGTTTGGGTTAGGGCACTGGGATTTTGTTTCTTTTCTCCATGGGAAATCACCATTCCTCAGCCTCAAAACCTGCACATTTTCTTTGTTCCAAATGTCCTTTGGATGTTTTGTTGTCACCTATGTTGGTAGAACTAGTGTCTCCTAAGTAGTTGAGATGGTAAGGCCACAGCAGAGACAGTAGGACATGAAACATTCAGAATGGCCCATGATACAGAGGCACAAAGTAGGGTCTTACACACCAAAACATCAGTTTTCTCAGTTGAGCTTAGTGAAAAATATACATATACCTTTATCAGCAGTAGCTCTATTTAAGCCTCTGAGAAAATGTTTCAATAACAAGTGTACTTTGCTTTAAAGAGAAGCTAAAATCACCAACATCAGTCAACTCAACATAAATAGTATATAGTCAACACTCGTACAAAGTACCACCTGCTACAAACAAACAAATCATGCCTCTACCCTGCCATGCTGAACTGCACTTAAATCTAATGAGTGCAGAAACCATGGAAAAGACATGAAGTAAGAGCAGGACCTCTGTAAAAAAAGAATTTAAAAATATATTATCCAAGAATTCTGTTCCATCAATGCAAGATCATAAATTTAAAATGATTTATACATTAGTTGAACGAAGTTGGATAAACTGGAGAAACAACCATTATAATTAAAACGAAACTTCAATGCTTTAGACATCTGTTTTCTAAACCCTTCAGGGAGTCTAGTGCTCCAAAACAAAACACTGAGATAAAAACTCAGTTGCAGTCATCCTGTAGGGTCTGATGGTTTTGTTTCCTAAATTCGACAGATACCAGGATTTCAATACTGTACCCCAGCTTCCTGAATAATGTAGTTGATTGGATTTTCCTGAATTAACTCCTCATTCACACCCACCAGCCACACATGAAATAAAGGGTATCTCTTGGAAAAAAATCAGCCAGTCACTCTGATACCACCACATCACACACTCCCATTGAAACTCCAACCACAATTTCTGGGAAATTGTTCCAATCATTGATTCATGGTTAAACTTTGAATCTTTTTTCTAGACTGAATCCGTATAGCTGGGAGCTGTGGGCTTCATGATGCTTTATCTGATACATTTATTGACACTCTGTTTTCAAAGTTTTCTTCCCCACATTGGTTCTCATATTTTCCAAATATCAAATTGCTCTACTAAAATAGCATGGGGTTTGTCTGTTTGCACAGGAAAAATGCAACAAACTCAGAACGCACTAGCTTTCAAATCTATAATTGCTTTTTTATCTCACTTTTTGGATTTCAGTGTGTTCATCTCTAAATTAAAAATTTTCCAAGGACACACCAGCAATGTCAAAGTTGACAGTTTATGAAATCTGAGCAAAATAGATGTCCCCCATCACGCACATTATAGAAAGAATCTTTAAGATCCACTTCTGCTGTTCCATAGTGTGATCTAGTAATCTATGTCAGACACAAACTATTACTTCATTAAATGCTTTTTGAAATCTGTTGTATATATATTCAAGATCATTCACTGTAAATTATGAGGAAGTCAGGGAGTGGTCATGATAATTTGCCTTCCCCTTTTCCCACACCACACTTCCCACAAAAATACAGAACTCGCAGTTTTAACGTTTCATTCGTTCGAATCTTGCAGAGTTTTAGTATATAGTTACTAACCCAAGTATATGTTCCTAAACAAGCAATTCAAATTCTTCCTGATTATTACACAGAGTCCTAATATTGGTGTGTAGATGTATAGATATGTGGATGTATTGATGCATAAAGAATGTTGTCGCATTCTGTCCCTGGAGGGTTTGATTAGTTCTTATTTTGAATACTATTTGTTTTGCTCTTGTCCTCTCTGAACCTTCAGCTTTCTGGCGGTTTTATGTTTTTGTGATCTAGCTGCTTCTAGACTCTTCAAGGATAGGGGGTCACTGTCAAATACCTCACCACCAGTGCCTTCCACACTTGCCATGTGTTATCATATACAGAAGTGCCATTTTTGCTAATACGCAATTTCACTCGTGGAACTTTTCCTGCCAACCTCAAAATGTCTTCCTAGAATGATGTAATAAGATTTGGCTCCAAAGAGTCAGCAGTTTGTTATTGTCTAGTCTCCTTTACAAGCTGTTCTTTCCATTTCTTTTAGCATAGTAGTCTTGGACAGAAGGGAACTTCTTGGATCTAGTCTTGCGGGTGGCCCTGAAAGCCAAACTCATGTTTCTGTTGTGCAGTTCTCAGCTCCACTTGATCAGCTGAATCTGCAGAGAAAGCCTCTGCAGCTTCTGCTTGAAACTCAGCAGTACTCGGGTATTTCTAAATGTATTCTCTTGGCTTTCTTCTTAGTGGTTACAATCTTTCTACTTTCATATGCCTCCAGAATATTGATATTCAGTGCCACCCATTTTACATTCAGTATGTATGAAATCCTTCTTCTCTCTTTTGGCTTTCTCTCTTCAAGTTCTTTCTTCACGTTGATTCTGGCCAACCTGTCCTTTCTAAGGTTTTCCAATGTTTTCTAATGTCTCTGAGGTTTCATAGCAGAGTCAGCAGCTTTTATTACATATAGGAGGAGTACTTTCCAGTCTCAGGAAGCAAAGAAAGCGCAACACCAATTCCACCTCTTTTCACCATGATAATAAATACTAACTGCATGCAGGGCAAAATCTGCTTAAATATTTTCTAGAACTCTTTCTCCATACTCCCATCTGTTGCCCTTGTCTGTCTGATCAGGGCTTCACAAAGCAGATTTGACAAGCACAAAAAGGCTCATAGCTTACCTGAAGCTGTCATTTGCTGCTAGTGATTAAGAATTGAAACATTTAAACCCCAGAACTAATATTATACCTGCAGAACCCAGCAACATAATCCTTAGAAAGAAACCCACGCAAACAAGTATATTTTTTTCTATCCTGTTTAAGATCTATGTAGCCTTCATAGATGGCAAACTACTCTTGCCATTTCACTCAAGGGTGAATATATTTCACTAGTGGGTAGATTAATTCTTTCTCATAAAAAGAACACTTAAGAACACTTTTTCCCCCAAGATGTATGTTCACATTCTCACATGCATCATTACATGACATAAACACTGTGCATATGCATATAGGCATAGCTACTGGAACCATGAGTATATAAAAGAAACGCACATAACTGCAGTATTTTTGTAGGTACAAGTAGTTATGCTGCTTTTTGAAGGTCTGCCTCATAACTCGTAGTATTTAAGGCAGTTTTTTTCTCCCCCAGATTGAAAAATAGGTATAATTATCATAAAAGGCACCACTATTTCCAATGCACCTTTGTGAATAAATATCAATTAATTCACGCATCATGAAATGATAATGAAATATTACAACTTCATCTGTGATAACAGTGTAACTTTTCATGCCAGTTCACTTGCAATCATCCTCTCTAGATTGCTAATTATATGCCTCAAGCTGTATTTAGTAGAAAAGATCGAACCATTTGTTCTTCTGTATATTTTGTCAGAATAAGAATAAGGCTGAATGAAATATCTTTGGGCTTGTTCACACAGGAAAAAATATCAGCACAAACCTACTGCATTTTTTACTGGTATACCTGTAAAATACCTCACTTCTCTCTGCAAATATGCTCCTTGGAGCACATGGGTCCTTTAACCACACATTGGACTGTTCTTGTACATCTTTGGGCTATCATGTTGCTATTATGGCATGGTATGTGTGCCTCCACATTATGGCAACTCTACTAAAGAAACAGCAGCATGCACAGACCTCACAGTTTTCCCTGGATCAGCGTCATTGGCTCTATATTCTCCTATACCCCACAGCATAGATATTGAAGGACTCTTTTTTCCTCAGAAAAAATCCTCCCACCCTTTTACTTGTGCACAGGATAGAGCTTATTTGTGCTATCTCTTTAACATTGAGTAAAACCTTGTACCTTGGTAATGTTACCTTCTGCTTAGCTCAAGGCTAGATTTGTCAATCCCTCATCGCAGAAGTTAAAGTTTCCAGATCCGGTGTCCAGGTTTGAAGTACTAAGGTTTGACTGCGGAGATGAGGCTCCGTATTTAGCAGTGGATCTGTCTCTATGGAGACTCCTATAGAATTGTGTTATTTGTGTTACCTGCAGTGATGGAAAAAAATGAGGCTAAACCCTGACAACCTGGCAGAAGCACTGACAAAATGCTATGGCCCTGGTTACACAAAAGGCACAAGAGACCAGACGATCATAATTTTCCCCACGAACTCTAAAACCTGGAAATCACACCATAGGTGGTGCTGTATTTAGCTGAGACCAGCTTCAGGGATATGCACATTGTTTGGCAGTCTCCCTCTGTTCTGAGGGGTGGACTTGGTTGCAGAGGGAAGCATTTAAAGACTACTTTCTGAGGTATCCATGTTTATGAAATATCAGCCAAAAAAGTAAAATCCTTAGCAGAACTGATATCTCTCAAGTATTTTCTTTTAGTAAGAAAATCTTACAAAGTCAGGTGCTCCTGAAAGCTCCCCAGATATCTGCTGGTTTAATATCAGCAGAAATGTGTAAGGAGAGTGGGGTTGTTGCACAGGTAACAGTGTTTACAGGAGGCTAAGCTTTCACATCAGTCTTCTTACAATGGAAATTCATGCATTTATGTCTCATAACATAATTTTTCCTGCACCTGAGGTGCTCTCAGCATGTATACATGCATATTCAATAGCTCTTGTTGATCGATATAAACCAACTTGTGCAATATGAAAATGCTACATGCGTATTTCCTAAACAAAGCGGAGGTTAGGGGGCTAGATGGATTATGTGCATGGTTTACAGGATTTGGTCTTCTCAGAAAAGTATTTTGAAGCCAATCATGTCAGGAATAACTGAAAAGAGTTGTCATCTGTCATGAATCTGGAAGCCCTTAGGGAAGAAATCTATGATCTTTGCCCAGTTTCTAATGATTTCACGTTACAGCCAGCACTGTCTGTTGATGTTGCTGCCATCTCACCCTATGTATGGAGGAGCACAGTAGGGATCCACATTGTAGGTAGTTGCCCCTTCATGCTGGGCTCACAGCATCAGGGTGAGAATGTATAAGAAAATTTACAAGTCTCCTTTTCCTGCTGCCTTGGCATAGCAAACAGACAGTATCACTCTCCAGCCTAACTTGCTGCATGAGCGCTGTTAGCTCTGAAAACAGGGGCAATAATATTAAACATAATTGCCAAGATATGTGCAAAGGGTAACTGTGCAACCATGTATTTAGCAACCCTAAAGGAAAGGGAAAGAAAACCCAATCTTGTTGCAACCGCATCTTTGAAAGACATTTTTTATTTTTACCTGCTGATTTTAAGCAAAATAGTTTTATTCTGGGCAGCCTGTTCCTGGAAATGGCCTCATAATTGCTAACTTTATCTTCTGCTGCCAGTGTCTATTTAATCACCTCCTTGTTGCATTCACAGCCCACACACTGACGCAAAATCTCCTCCTGTTCTGATCCTTCACATATTGGAGCCTGGGCCTAAATACTTCTCTAATGCTGAATGAGCAAACACCAAGTCAATGTGAAAGCCAACCAGGCATAACTTGCTGCAGAGAGTATTTCTGTGCACATTTTGCTTTTCAAATATAATATAGCCTAACAATATAGCTTGAAGGATGCTGGAATTCAATAATTGCAGACATTTAGGTACTTTCTAAAAGCAAATACTTTTGCTGTATATTAAAATAGTCTTGTTTAAACTATTTTAATTTTTCAACAATGGAAATGAAACTTTAAGTTTAGTTACTTAGAAAAAGGAGTCAGAACCCTGTGTCAGCATCTGTAGGCACCTCCCTAGGGATGCTGGCCACCAGCAACTTTGGTACTGCAATCCACCAACACCACTGAAAATGAACAGGGTTAGGGTGGCTGCTGCTTTAGACACCGACGTGTCCACTTATGCCAAGTCTGGGACAGTTCTGTGCAGGCACTGCAAATCCCACTTCAGGCATCTGGATACTTTAGCATAAGAAAGCAAAGCATCTCTGTACCTTGGGCATCTCTAGGCTTGGAAAACAGCTGAACAGCAGCCTTTTGCAACCATGTTGTGACTGTTTGGTACTCAGGTGCCTGAATTCCATCTAAGGTCTACTAAGCCCTTGTTTAGATATGGCCTTGAAGCTTAATTTTAGGCATCTAGTAATTTTGGTATAATGCTAGTATTTTAAAGCAGTGGAGGAGTTTCTGCACCTAATCCAGGAGATAAGGCTGTGATATGTGTCCCTGGTATTTACAGAGACATACCCAGTGCTAGCGCAAGGCAGCCATGCAGCTCTCTGTGAGGACATGTATCTTCCAGGCACTGCGGGTATGAGCACGGGGCCAGACACCTTTCTGGGACTCAAGAGCTATGTGGGAGGTAGCATAGCAGGAGTCAGGGTTTATGGCTGCCAGAAAAACAGATCAGTAGGAATATTTTTGGTACACATCTGTGCAAAACTAAAGCAATGCAGAGGGAAACCAGGCTGTTGTGCTCACCACATGTGTACTTTAACCATGTACGAACAAGCTGTGTTCTATTGTGTTGCTGCAGAATATGTTATTTCCCCAGGAAAAGGGTAAATACTATATTTCCACCCCAGGAAGCAATAGTTTGCTGGATTGGAAGGGACAGCTGGCATGTGTCTGTTGTGGCACTTTCCCTCTGCAGTTTTCAGGATGCAGCACAATGCTGGCTGCTGGAGTACAGCAGAATTTTAATGAACAGGCTGCAGGGACAGAAATAAAACAAATTTGTCTCTATCCAAGTGATCAGCCACCAAACATACACATAAAATTCAGACATGGCAGAATAGTGAGGGACTGTCTGTGATCAGTTTGGATTTTTCTTTTAATTCACTTTCTCAAATAAAATCTATTCCAGTGCATTTACATGAATGCAAATTTATCTTGAAACTAAAATCCCAGCCTATTAGTAACTAGTTTGTTATTGCTGCTCGTACTATCTGCTGCTGTTGCACACCTTAAATTTTTTGCCGTTACTTTAAACAGCTCATTTTATGCAAACAATCAATTTATCTGGTGTGATGTTTTTTGCCTCAAATTCAGGCTGCGTATTAGATGGTATATTACAATGCAGTCTCTACTGCTTGCCCAAAGAAACAGCTCACAGAGTTTCTTCTGAGAACATGATGGAGCCTGAGGTTGCGTTGTCGTTTCTACGTAGTCCAGCTGTGCCAAGCAACAAGCCTTTTGGGGGGAGCTCAGAGAACTCCATCTGACAGCACATCAGTGGGAGGTAGGCTCTGTGGATCCAGCAATGAGGCACAATCTTGCTGCCAAGTTGATAATTGCCACTTTTAAATCCCCTGACATTAAATAAATGATGAAATTTTAAAATAAGTTAAGAACTGGATGAAGATTTTTTTATTATTAATCATTTTTCAATATGCAAGAAGGAGGGTCAGAGTGGGGGGCACAGTCGTGTGCTATCAGCACTGCCTTATACCTGCTACACTGGTAGGACTGTAGAGACAATGTCTGTTACAGCTTACAGCAACACTGATAAGGGGACAAGTTTGGAACACAGAAGAAACCTAAACAGCAAGTTTTAGTGCTTCCTTCTGCTGTTTTGATGTTATGAATTCAAAATGCCCAGTACTACATACACAAAATAGGAACAAAGCTGAGTCAGAGTAGGAGCATGGGAGTGAAACCCAGACCCACTGAAACCTTGGCAAAGGTGTCATGCATTAAAAGCAACTAGTATTTCTCTGCAGATGTGTCTGTTTCCCTAGGCTATAGCAATGCTACTCACCCAGAAGAAGGGAAACATGGGTAGGAAGTTTGCAAATCTTCCCTTGATAGGGACAGGAAACTCACTAAACTAAGCTCAGCAGAGAAGCTAAAATAAAGGCTGGTGAAGGGAAAGTCTGCTGCAGTTTTCAGTGCTGACAGCAGGACTTGTTAGTTACTTTTCCTGACTTTGACAGATCTTGTAACACCCTGTGGGAACCAAGCATCAAACTTTTTTTTCCTGCCTTTAAAAATCACAAATGCAGCCATACGAAAATAAGTAAATAACAGTTGTTTGTCCTTTTGCTCAGGTTCCTGCCTCTACCTTGGGACTTTTCCTAGGAGCGCTTATCTTAGCCCTTTGGATCTCATGGCTTCCATTTCCTGAAGTCTGCATGTACTTACCTGGGAACACTCAAAGGCAATGGGAAAGTATTGACATTTCGATAAGAAAAGTGCAGAGATGCAACATGCCCTACAGAGCAATATGCTGTCAGCAACCACCTGGCAAAGGGGGCCAAGCGGCCTCCTACAAGAGTGGGTCTTTTTTCTCTCCACTGCTTCTTGCTCCATGCAATGAGCAAAGGCGAAATGAAGAGCCTGATCCAGAGTTAATTGATGAAACACAGAATCTCCCTACTGATTTTGGCTTCACCATATATTTTGGCAGCAGTTCAGTCTTTAACATTTTCTACCCTTGAAGAGATGTTAGCAGCTGTTAGCCTCAGCGACAGGTTCTTCTCTTTCCTTTTTAACCTGTAATTATTTTTCAATTGAAGTTGTCTGTGGGGCAACTAAGTTAACGCTTTGCTCTGGGGTGACATTTTCATTTCCAGTGTACAATCTTGTAATGAAAGTAGCTTACAGCGACTTGTCCCTCTCTATGCCTCTGAGGTTATGGAGGCTCCGTAACTTCTCTATAAAGTGCTGTGGGCCTGTACTCTACCCCATGACCTCCTGTGCTCTCTTACTGTTTTCCAGTCTCATCTCAACTCTTTTTTGTTTTATTTAGCGTGTGTATGTTGATAGACAGGAACACTTCAAAGCTTCGGTCAGGAATGTATCTCGTTGCTCATAGCACATAGTCTGCTTTGACGGACGTGACTCTCTAAACTATGGTTGTGTTTTGTGATGCAGCAGGACATATTGTACCAGTTGCTGTTAGCACAGGGGAGATCAGGACATCTTCACATGCCTCTCCTGTTTCTTGTATATCCGTATGTGGGAACCACAGTCCCAGGTAACACAAGATCTAACAGGAGGTGGTAATGAATTAGAGAAAGAAAAAGAGGAAATTTCTGGGTTTTGGTTTTATTTTAAATTTTTTTTCAGGTTACAAAGGCTAAGAAAGAGACCTGGTCAAAAGCCCAGTAGGAATCTTACTTCTAACGTCAACAGCCTTTATATCAGGACCTGAATTAACTGCCTCTGTTTTGTCAAGCAATGATTCATGTACCTCATAAGGTGTCAATTCTGCCTTGGGATAAGACATCAATGGGAGCCGACGGGCATCCCCATTCCCTGTGCAGCTTTCCACAAAGAGGAGGTGAGCAATTGTAAGTTTGATGGAAAAAAGATTCTGATTTGTTTTCAAGAGGTGCCATTTCTTGAGGGATTTGCTGAGAGCTGGGTTATTTGCACCACCTATCTCTCCCAAGACTTCCTATTATCTTGGCCTATACTTCAGCTAAGTGTGTTTTGCCCAGTGTTTGGAGAATGCAAAGGTTGCACACACACCAGGACTCCAAGAAAGCAACAAGAAAGTAAATGAGAAGGAAAGAACAGGGAAAAGTTTATTGCTTTGTATCTCTATGAAAGGCATTGAATTCCAATGCTCCCTTTCAGTTGTTCATGTCTTGCTGTGCTATCTGTCTCTAATGTAGTCTATAAACTCCTCAGTGCAGACACCTGCTTGTTTTATTTGCACTCATAAGATGTCCTTTGAATAAATTGCTAACAACTACAACAATAATATTGTGCAACAGTGGTATTTATTATAGCTAAAGCAGACAATGGGGAGTTCCCTAACCCAGAGCAAAGAAGTAAGAAAGAGCTTACAAGTGCAGTACAATTAAAAGGTGCTAATATCATTAATTATTATTAACACTTGTATTTCTGTAGCAGAGGAGCTACAGCACATTCAGATCCCAGTGCTGAGCAAGGCTGTTCAAAAGCATAATAAGATCACTCCTGCCCTGAAAAAGAACACATTCAAAGGCTTTTCTCTTGCAAGGTGTTCACAGATGAGGGCATAACGTACTTCTGAAGAGAAGCTTGCAGGACTCCGAAGCAGTGCAGACAGAGGAATAATAATGTTCCCATTATACAGATGGGGAACATGGATATTTGCATCAGCTCACAAAGAAAACCTGGAGCAGTGCAGTGAATCCAAATTTTCTGTCTAGTTCTGTACCTTAACTACTAGTCTGCCTTTAAGTTACTCCTTAACAGTATTGAGCATTTCTAAAAATTTCTTCAGTGTTGAATCTTCCAGCCATTCAAAACTGAGTGATCTAAATTTAACTCTCTTGAACTGTTGCTGGATTCAATTTCCTAACATTTTAAGATATAAAGCATAATACTATCTCTATAGGGAGAATAAGTCTTAAGGATAAAATTAATGAGACACAGACAGAAATGATATTACAAATTTTCTAACCTCTGTCTTAATAAAAGATAATGTTCCAGTACACTGAAAACTGTGCTACGAAAATTTTATTGCATCAAATATTATGTGACTTCAGGACATATTTGACTCTTCAGGTGACAAAAATTCTTGTTTTTTGAACTTTTTTCCTGAACCATTTGATTCAACATATGTGTTTTAATTTTGAATATGTTTGTAACTCTTTGAATGTAACTTTTGTCCTATTTCTTTATTTTTCTGTACCCTAACATTTGCCTTGATATTTTCTGAAAATAAGCACCACCAAAATGAAAATCTAAAGGGGCCAGTTCTTTTTCTATACTTTGATATGATTGAAACCTCCAAAACAGTAATATGGCCCTTTCACTCCAGAGCCCCTGTTCTGTCTGATCTCTGAGGATGCAAATCTATTTCTTGAATGACTTACTGCCAACTTTGCCAGTACCAGCTCAGGCTTTTAATGCAGAAGATTCCTGATTAAATCTCTGGTGGGTTAATCTAGTTGGCTGCCAGCATACTAATTCTTGATGCCCTCCCAGGGCCAGCAACTACCTACATCCTGGGGGGTGTGGAGTCTCTGACCTCTGAGCGGTGAGAAGAAATGTTCCCTACATAGTGGCAGGGTGCCTGGCAAGGAGAATCAAGCATGCGACCAAGAATGTTTTCTTGGATGTCTCAGCTGTGGCATCTGGGTTTTGGTTCTCTTGTTGAGTCTAATTGCCTAATACAGAGGCTAAACCTTCAGGAGACATGTCTTGTGCTCACCTCCCCATTTGGTATCAATGCATCTTCAGTATTCTATGGCTTAGCATCTGAACATGGTGTGGAAGGCATGATTCTACATAACATAGCTGCAGTTTCTTGGTGACGGTTCTTGATGACTTGTCCTGTAGACAGGACATCTCCCCAGAAATAGTGTAATTCCATATGGTAAATATGACACTAAAAAGAGAAAGGCATGTTCCAGACAATTTCCAGAGCTGGGCTACAATTTCAAAAACTTCTTGCTGGGGAAGGGAAGACCCTTTTCATACTTCCCACTGTTCTTTCCAAACTGAGACACCAAAGTAGTTTTATTTCACTAGCTTTTTTATATTTATCCATCTCATGATGGAAACTCTTAAGTCTGCTGACATTACTGCTTGCTCCATGCTGTAGTTATCCTACACTCGGTAGGAGTCAATTTCTTTCCTCAGCACTAGGTCTTCGCAGCCTAATGAATTCTGCAGTGCAAGCTCTCTCCACTATTTTCTCAACAGCATTACACTCACCATCCACAAAGTTCTACATACAGAGCAAAAGCAGACTAATGCAACTAACATCATCTAATGCAGACATCTAGTATGCAGAGAGTTAATGCCTTTAAAGTTATCTTACTGGAAAGAAACAGGAACTGTTACATCACACTGTAATTCCTCTAAGAGTAGACAGGTAAAATAGGTCAGACGAAAAACTACTTAAAAGTGCCTATTTCTAACCATAGATTATAAATTGAGTCCTAGGTCACTTGCTCAGTTGTTAGTATCTGTACTGTAGATGCATTTTCAAATGAGATGAAATCCTCTCCTTAAGCCTGTTTCAAGTATCGACTCTCCTAATCAGCTTTTTAGCTTTACAGAATAGGAGACCTGATGATACCCATTAGCATGCTCTGAGTGCAGCATGCAGTGGTTTCCTTATGGAGATTTCCAGTGACTTGTTATCACCCTAGATATCGTCCTGATCCCAAAATTAAACTGATGAATATATTTTTTCATTAAAAACCACAGCAAATAACTAACTCCTTTATCTAAAAGAACAAATCTTTCTAAGAAATCCATCAGCAAATGGTTTAACATGTTATTGGACAGTTCCAGCTGGGACCAGTCCTGCTTCTGAAGTTGTGGTCCTTTTGTAGAAGAAATGCTTGCTTTCTGTGGCCAGAATGATAATAATCAGAAAGTCACTAGTTCTGTGACCACTAGTGTTACACAACAGCAAGTGATGGTTACAGAGGCAAAAGCATGTCTCTTTTCTTCCCTGGCTGAGCTTTGTGACCCCTTTTGGGTGATGCCTGCCATGTTAAATTTCAGCTTGAACAGTTGAAGTTTGGCAGAGTGTAAGCAACAGAAAGTGGGATCTCTTCAGGGCAAGGGATGGATAACATCAATAATATACACTGCTACCAGCTCTTTCCTAGTTGCTCACTGACAAGGCTTTATTTCTGGTCTTTTCTATGCTTAATTTGAAATGAAAGATTCTTCATAATCCTTGGTGATTTTCTTGGATCGGTTAGATTGGTGTAGTTACACTGAAATATCATGAACAATATTATTTCATTAGAAGAAATAATTTCCTTTCTTAACTGGCAGAGTCATGCTCTTAGCAACTGAAAGCCATAGGAAGCCTCCATCCTTGTCACGGTAAAGATGAAAATCCCAAGTTTTGCCTTTTCTGTTAAGGCCCTGAGCAGGTGAATTGTCTTGGAGCACTGCAGCAGAACCTAAAAGGTGTGCAGAGCTTGGTCTAGCACTTCAAAGTGCCCGTGTCCTTTTCTGCTTATGGACCTAGAACCGATTGTGTTTTTTTCTGAGGCTGGGAAGAAAACAATTTAATCCCAGTTTGTGTTCTGACTTCCAGCAATGCAATACTTCCAACCTCCAAATATCTTTGAAAAATCCTTTGCTAATCCTGACATTTTTTTCTCAGTTTGCAGCTATCTGACTGATTTATAACAGTTTCAAAGGGAACTGAGGACCCCATCTATTATCAATCAAGCCTCACCTCTTGCTAAACTGTAGAAAGACTATTCCAGCTGTATGGCTGTTACTCACCAGGCACCATGTACCAGTAGAGAGATTAGAGGTCTTGAACTTTACAGAGAGCATTCTCATAGCACTCACTGAGTTATGGACTGCTGCCACAAATTCCCTATGCATCATGATGAGAGTATGCTACACCTGTGCAGGACAGTGTTATTTTCAATCAAATTTGTAGTAGGTAGGGATATGAGAATATATTTTCATGCCAGCCTGTTACTTGCAACACCAAGTGTATTAAGCAGATGGAAGAAGCTTTAGAAACTCAGGACTTGCAGGCTCCTCAAGTGACTGAGGGTGGAACTCATTTTACCAGACATTAATCTAGAAAACAGACATCTAGCCCAAAGCAATTTGGGATTTTTTTATGGCAGGTGGTGTGAATGTTCTTCTGAAGGTGCCTGTTTCCATTTGCTGACTATGGTGGGGACCTAGAAACCATTTAAATTCATTCCTAACATTTAGATGGCTGAAATCAGGTGAGATGAATCCCATCCTAATCCTATGTTGGGATTTCTACATTCCTAATTTATAGAAGTAAAAAATGTCAGTGTTAGAGCAAATGAGAAGATTAGCATTCTCATATTTCTGTCCCTGACCAGTAGCATCCCAGTGTATAATCTCTGGAAAAATAGAACATTATTGCTTGCTTTTTAGGCCAGGTTGTTTTTTTCTCCAGTTTGCTTTTTTTCTTTAATCATTCTCAACAAATACATAAGAAAGACTCTCTTCTTAGGAACAAGGCAATTAAGGCTTGAAATCCAAGATGTATGTATCTCCAATAGATCGTACCCGACTACTTTATCCTTACAGCAGCTGGTGTGCTGCAGACCCCATGATTCAGCCTTTTTTGCTGGTAATTTTAATTGATTTGGTGTTGGTCAGTGTTAGAAAGCTGCAGAGAATTTGTAGTGCTGCACAACAGCTGGGGAGCAGGAGATGGCAATTAATGTTTTTCTAGTCTCTCTCTTGCAAACCCCTATGTGATATAACACAATATAATGCTGAAATGATACCATGGGTGCAGCAGAGTTCTGAACCTCCTGTAAGTGAGCCAAGGTCAAAGAGACCTTACTGAAACAAAGGATTTTGACTACACCGAAAGAAAAAAATAAGAATGCAATTAGAACATTTTGATACTTGCAAATACATTTGTTTTCCCATATAAAGCATTAATCCATCAGTAAAATGAGAAATTTAACTTGACATTTCACTTTAGATTAAACAATTCTTTATTAAAATGCTAGAACTTTTTTGAGGAATAACATTCCCAACTTCAAGCAGCCTGGATCCTGATATGTCATCCTGAAATCTTGTAGGACATAAACACACTTTGCACAGGATTAACTGTTCACCATTTTGTTTGTATGCAGACTGCAGTCCTACAGCCCTGTGTATGGAGGGAGGCTCACAGTCCAGTCCCTGAGAACTCACTGGTGGCTATGGAGCAGCTGGGCTATGCCCAGGCTTTCTTCCTACCACCTCTCTATGACAGGTGGAACCTGAGTAACAAAGCTTCTCCCAGACTTGTCCATTGAGTTCCAATGCCATGTGGGAGCTTATTTGTGTGATGGGACAAACACTTGCTGCAGTGGTGAATTTTGCTGGCATCAGTGGGACTTGTCATCTGGAAAAACCACCAGGGACAGACAACACCGGCCCAAGAGCAAACTGCTGCCCTCATCGCTACTAAAAGATGAGGTTTTGAAAGCAATCAAAGCAGGTTTCAGTGACATTTAACTTTAAGCCTGTGTGTGGTAAAACAAACCTATAAAACTCCACTTGCCCCCCTTCTCCCCTTCTGATTTACAAAGGTGGAAACTTTCAGCATGTCTTAGCTGTAGACAATAAAACATTTTTCAAAAACACATTAAGAGTGTCAAAAACCACCTTCAAGATGAGTAACATCTTTTAAAGTAATGGGCTAAATCAAACCAAAACCTTTGCTGACATTTTGATTGCATTTGTGTTAGTCGGTATAATGAAAAATTAACTTTACACATAAAAAATTTATGGTAGCTTCTTTTATTGCCTAGGAAGGAAAGTTTAGTGTAGCCAACTGAACCATGCTTCTTCATGAGTTGTCACTTTATACACTTTATTATTGTAACTTATGGGGATGTTTGTAAGCAAAGGAGTGTTATTTATTCTGCAGTACTCCCATTTGCTCACTCATTACGCTCATCATGGCTCTATGTAATAAAATTCGTAATATCACACACTAATGGGGTTATTTAAACTATAACTACTGTAAGTTAATGTGCAAATGCCTTTCAGTTTTCCCATGTTTACTTGCAATTTGAAATAATGTTCAAGACATGCTCTCAGTTGCAGAAGAATCACACATGTTAGTGCAATCATGTATGGGGAAACGTGCAATTATTTAATAAATATGGAAGAATTGACATTAATGTCTGTATATCATTGGGTGTGTCTATTCATTAAAATGATTGCTTGATACTTATTTGTGGCAGATAAAACATATTTAGTGCCTTTTCATGCAAATTGCTGTATCGAATACTTGCCCAAACCAATGTAAACTTTGGAAATAGTTAAAATATTGTTGAAGTCTCCTTGTTTTCCTAAGAGTTAGCAAAAAAGAGAAGCAGATAAACTGTAGTTACCCAAAGGCAAGAACTCTAGTGATTAACTTTATTACTGCTTATTAATTTGTTTTCTTTCCTATACTGACCAGATCTATAGATCTATAATTCTTTTTCATGCTTTCTGCTTGAAGTCTCTTTTGAAACAAAAGCTTGAGAACTTATGAAGAAATTATTCAGAAAGTAATTTTTATAAGAAACTGTTATTTTCTGGTTGGTTTAAAAGGATACTGAATATTTTTTCCTTCGTTCTTGAAACCAGAATGTGCATGTGTGATCAATAATGCAGGAAGTATCTGAGTATTGAAAAACACAGATTTGCACTTGTGCTGAAATTGGTAAGCTTCAACCTGATTTTTCCGATGATAATTATTTTAATTCAAGAGTCTCACACACCACAACTGTTCTTTAAATACATTTTTAGCCGTGTAACAGAGTACAAACAGTGTGTATTAAAAAGTTGATCTGATGAAATTACATTACTTACTTTCTAAAGCAGATGTTCCCATTATTCAGAAGAAGCCATTGATTTTTCAGTACTTCCTGATCCTCCTGAGAACGACAGCTAGTGATGGGGATACCTCTTGGTAAAAGCCAGTGATGTAAATTTGAAACACCATTTTACATGACAGATGATAGCTATTAATTTGCAAAGAGATGTTTGTGCTTTAGTACATATGCCTATAAGTGAAAAGTCCAACATCAGTACAGCTCAAGCGTAAGTAAAGAAATAACTGAGTGGGGGGGATACCTAGTGCACCTTGAAGGTCAGTTCCTCTCAATTTTACATGAGCTGTCCCTGGCCTGCTTACTACCACCCTGCTTCATATTTGGGTTCCCCCCCCGCCTTTTCATTACAGCAGATAAAAGGACAAGATCTTCTGTTTTGAAATGACCCTGAAAAGTTCAGACCAAAGCCCTTTTAAATTCCATTATCTGAAATGCAGAAATCCTCTATGAAATGCTGCCAAGCATTGCCATGGCAACATGATGTCACCTGGTGACAGAACAAGCATCATAGCATTTAGCTGAGACTGTGTTCCTTCCTTTATGAGCAAAAAGGTGATATTGGAAGCTGGGGCCCAGCTGGGCAAAGGAACATGTGAGATCTAAACGTTTCCATTCACCTTTGGTGGGAGAGAAACTGCTTTCAGTTCTTGTCTCCGAACATGGGGCAGGGTCTAAATCACACAGGCAGGAGACATGCACTATCAAGAACGGAGAGTGAATAGAGGATAAACCATTACCAGTCAGTTTATGCCTTAAAGGCAAGCAAGAAAGGGAGTAGCTGTGAGCCCAGCTCTGCAGACCGTCCCATCTCCAGGATTCATGGGTAAGGCACACAGCCACTGCTCAGGGACTCAACCTGGGCAGCCAAGTGCTGCTTACCTGTCACATCACACACGACAGACAATATTTCACTGCGTTTAGCTATTCGCATGCAATTCTGACACGCTTTAAATGTCAGCTTGTGCTTTCACTTTGGGTGCCTGGAAGATTTTGGACTGAGCTTTAAACTTGAGAGGGTGGATCCTTGTTACGTGGGTGCACTGCTTCACTATTTTGGGCCTCAGCCAAGAAAAACCTCCCAGTCAATATGCTTTTCCTCCAAGCTTTTAATAACTTTCACAGGAAGACAACAAGTACAGAAACCACCCACAGAAGCTGCTACAGGAGGAGTAAAAATAAGATATTTTGGCATGGATTAGAAGTGAAGAAAACAGGAAAGGGTCTGCTGGAAGTCCTGGCAAGTAGAAGTCCCACATACGAGCAATTGCAGCATCCTCTGTAGAAGTTTAACTGTAGTATACATATATTTTCCTTATTTTTTCTGTTTTTTCTTTTCTTTTCTTTTTTTTTATTTTTATTTTTTTTTTTTTTAATAATATTTCTGGCTTCTTTAGTTCCTCCAAATTCTGGAACCCAGAGCGGCTGCTCAGAGGTGTGAGGCAGAGCCAAAGCTGCGCTATGCTGCACTGAGGATCTTTTGCAAATATGCATGTCAAAGTTCTCACTAGTTTTAATCTGAGTTCACAGTCCTTGAGGCATCAGTGAAACTAACACCTCATAATGAAACCCGGGAAAAACTGCAAAGCAAATGTGATTTCAATATTTACAGCAAATCTCAAGCACATTTCAAAGCTGTGAGCCAGCCCAGCTTTGTTGGGTTTTATTTGGTTTTACACTGAGAAAAGTTATACTTGGAAAAGTTGTAATTGGGATATTAATTTCTCCCATTTTCTTCCAAATAGGCTAGATTGCTCCACATCATTTGTAGTATAAACAAGAAAATATTTGAATGGAGAAGAACTGTAAAAAATACATTTAGGAACACTTGAAATAGTGCAAGATTTCAAATTCTTCTTTCTTGTGCTGATATTCTTCAAGTTTTGCTATTTCAAGTTATATCTTAAAATATGAAATTGAAGAATGTTTATTCTGGCCTTTCATAATCCTTGCTTGTATGATGCAGGAAGTCCAATCTCTTCACCTCTCCCATTGCTCTTCTCTTGTTGATTTAAAACCAACTTAAGTTAGCTGTACATCTTCTCACATTGGGTGAAAACCATGTCCTAGCTCTTTGAGTTCAACTCCTCGCCATATCATTCCCCGTCGTATCACTCATTCTGTAGATCTACTGAGTTCTGCCTTAGTCTGTACTAGGGTGATGAGGAGACCTTTCCAGAATCCATTTTTTCTAATAATTAGCATTCCAGTCTGTGTATATTCACACTTTCCTGAGTTTTCTCATCAAGGCAGACGGAAGTCAAAACCTCCTCTATCCCTACCATTCATAATCTGTCTTGCCCAGCTATATTTCTTGATAGATAATTTTGCTGCTCTAAGTTTTATCAAAGGCATCACCCTTACCTCTCTAAGAGGAAGTGTGGATAATTCTATGCCTATACTTCAGTGACAATTCTTTGCAGCAAAACTGAGCTGTTTTCCAGGGCGTACTGTAATTCTCCACAATGACCATCTGGCATGAAGTCAATGAAAAGTAACTTGGGTTATCACAGTTTTTCACTTTGGAGGGCACTCATTTTCTTTGAAATCAATGGTGATTACTTCTTACTTCCTGAGGATTTAGGTAAGATCAATTGCTGTTCAGCATCTCTCAAGTGCAGGTTTTGCATGAAGATACTGAACCTTTGATTCAGGCACCCATCTTTAAAGAAAGACCCTTGTGTGGAAACACCTGCAATAGCGATCTGGTGTTGATCACTGGTGTAAGTACTGCTGTGTTCAGTGATGGTGGGAAATGTGAAGGAATCAGGCAGCCAAGGTCATGGATTTTAGCCTGTCCAGTTCATGCTGATCGTCTGCTGCAAGTCCTATTTCACTGGGCCTGTGTTAACTGTTTAGCTGCAGCCATATTTCACAAGATTGTTAAGTTAACATTACATGAATTATACACGGTTTATGAAACGATTATTTAATCAGTGGAAAATTAAGTTCATAGATGTTGTCCAAATCTGAACTAGGACATTCATCAGCAGAACTGCTAAATTTTTAATCAAGTCTGCTCTGCTTGATGTAGCTATCATTCTAAATTGCCCTCTCTCCACTGGCCCTCTTATTGCAACGTATATTTTAGCTTTATCCGTTCTCATTGCTGATTGATTTTTTTCAGCTCAGATTTAAGGCAGAATGACATGTCATTCAGTATTTTCATCAAAGGACAGTGTTACTTACTTTTAACAGACGAAATGCTTTAAGTATTAGGGTGAGCGAATTCAAATGCTGTCCGAAGTTTTTCAGTTCATTCAAACCAGCAAATACTTAGAAGCATCTTTTAAAAACAAACTTGCAGCAGAGGTATAAAAAGGAAGGATCTTTGCTTGTCTTGAAGATGAGGATATGAGGAGCAATTTGAAACACTCTGGCCTGGATTTGTTTGGGGATTTGATTGCTTAATTTATTTCTGGAAAACGTCTAGATGAGAAGAAGTAATGAGCAATACAGCGTCTCTAGGTACTTAATCATTTCCCACCCCATGTAGAATTCAGTTGCAAACCCAATTTTTCCTGTTCTGTAAAAACCCTTGGGAACTCTGTTCTACAAAAATCATAAGAAAAATATTTCCAAAGATGAGAAAAGCTACAGATAATTTACCCTGAGAATAACCTGAAAGTCTAGGTACTATGATTTGATAGATCCATGGCAGGTAAGGGAGAGAGAGCAATGGCTTCTCAGCTCTGATTTCTCACATTCGCCTGAACAAGCTTTTAAGGACGCTCAATACCAGAAGATGGGAAGCCTTTTCTGGTATACATACATTCATTTCATCCCTTCAGTTGTACATTCATATGGACAGCTTATCCCTAAAGGAATTTGGGATGCATGTAGGAAGCCTAGTATTCTCGTTTTACTCAAATGAACAAACAACTAAAGCTCCTTGTAAGCGCTGTCTGCACAAGTATGTTATTAATCTCACTACACATTTTTTAAGCATCCTACATTCACTCATTATGAGAACAGGGTTCACTCTTGCTTGGGACTTCCACCGATTGCTTGTTACTTCTGAATGGCATGACTTGACACATTAGTACTGCAACCTTAAGCTCAGGGTAATTTTTTAAGGACAGCCATGCCTTGAACCTGACATATTTTTACATATGGGCATATTGTAAATTAAAAAAAATAAATATCCAAACCAACCAATTGTCCATGTGGTAAACTTTCTGAATGTTACGTTTCAAATGTTTTCAAAGTTGCTTACAAGCCTGTACCTGCATAGCCCTAAATGACAGTGCTGCACAATATATTTGGGGTAGAAACAAGTGATATCCTGGATGTTAGAGATGCTGTGATGCATGTAAATTTTACTCTCGGCTTCTGTCCACATTCTCTGTACTGCTGAAATTCTTCCATTTGTCCCCATTCTCTGATAATTTTTTATGTATAATGTAACAAGATAAGGAAGAGATTCAATAGAACTGAAATACTCTCCTGTATTCCTAACCCTGTATGCATCTGTTTTGAAACAATTATTCTCCTTCAATATATTTTGAATACCATGTTCATTTTATAAACATATTTCTTCACAGTTTTGTTATTCATCCAGCTAATATAAAACCAGTGATAATAAGGACCAGATGCTCAGCTGGAATAAAATTTACACCAGCTGAAGATCTATCCAGAGTAACGAAAACCTCCTATGGTGAAATGCAGATGAAAGTGTCAAGCCACAAAATGTTATTTCATATCGCTCTGAAACCATGCAGAAAAATAAAGATCTGCATGGGTTCAATGGAGAATTATAAATAAACCTTCATTTATTCGAGGCCTTTCATGAACTATTTTTCATATGCTGACAAATCTGAGATGATTTTTAAGACTCTAACACAAACATAATTGTTTGAGGTTTGTAAGAAAAGTTTTGCCTTGATTTTTTTACAGGTAATTGTTTGAGGTTAATTTCACTGGCTCTTATCCATTTCTCTGCATTTTGACTTTATTCTGCACATAGACACAGAATATACTTATATGGCACATATCTGTGACAAATACTGCTTATTCACACTGCACATCTGAGATCAGATGTGCCCAAAATATGAAAAGGTTTTTAAATGAAATAGCTTAATCATTTCCATATTCTTCAGGTCTATTTTTGGCAATAATACCAGCCTCTGTTTTGCACATGTATTTATTTAATGACAGTCTCTATTCCTTAAATTGCCAATTGTATTGCTGATTTTCTTTTCATGCTAATAACCCATTTCTTTCAGACTCTTTGTATTAGGTTGTTATCAGGGTTCTTTTCTGTGTTGGGGTCATGCCTTCTTTTTTTCCAGGAGGTTGCATTCATCAAGCTGGAGAGCAGGCAGTTATTATAGAGATTTTAAATTTTTACAATTAAGCCCCTCTCCTGCAAAGAATTATCTGTGATCCTTACTTTAAGCACATGATCTGTCCCACCAGAAGATTAGTCTTAAGCACATGTGTAAATCTTAACAGTTTTAGAACCTAAATAACATTTGTTTTTTTATATTCCTGAACCTAAAGGAATTGCTCTGGTGACGATTAGATGCTAAGCAGTTAGTTTCAAAGTGCATTGTCTATTACAGGAGGATTCATCCTGGGAAAGTTCTGAGTTGGGACTTAGAAAGTTTGGGTCAAGATCTGGCTCTCTCATTCCCTCATGAAATAGCCTTGAATAAATTACTGAGGTTCAGATATTCAAACTCCTTCAGCTTCCTTATTCTCTGGCTTCAGTTTCTCAGATTTAGGTGTCTCAATGTTCTTGCATTTGTAGACAAAAAGTCTTCTAGCTGATTGCAGTAAAGCAGAGTGCTACTTCCATAAAGGATGACACTGTCAGTGCCCCATCTATCCATGTCTTGTACCCATGCCTTGGTTCCTTGTATATTTAAAAATACCAAAGCTAGATCCAGGCAGAACTTGAGTCTTCCAGACAAAGGTTCACTGCTTTTACATTTAAAGGTGTTTGCTGACATGGTCTTTTTACTGGTGGTACTGATTAAAGTTTAGTCTAGCCACTAGGTACTCTGGTCATGCAAATGAAAAATAAAAATATAGATGAATAATGGTGAAATCAGTGTTCAGCTACTCTTTAAACATGTACTTATAAGTATGTAGAAGCTATGCTCTCTATCTGCTTTCACATATAATCAGCAGTACTGGGCTAATTATACTATTTGTATTCTAGAGAATTATGGGAGGCTACAGCAAAGTTTCCTGTGTTCTCGTCACATACCTCTTCAGCCGATCATGAGTCAGACCTGTACTGCTTATTACAATATTATTAGCATAAGTTGTTTTAGTAAAATAATAAATAATTCATAAGGAAATCTGCAAAAGCAAATGTTTATCTTTTCCCCCATTTCCATTGGGTTTGAACAGAATTGTTCACTTTCTTCAAATATTTGATTTAAAAATGTGGTAACAGTGTGTTTTCCACTCCAGATGGCCTGTGTGCTGCTGCTTTTCTGAGTAAAACTTTTGAAAACTTGGTGCCATAGTGAAAGTAAGGAAAGTATACAGACAACTGACGTTCTTCATCTGTTCTTAGAAGACAGCAGGATACATAAGATAAAGTGGATCTCAGCTTGCAAGTACCCAGGGCTAGGTCTGCAAGGTGCTGAAACAGTAACTGCCACTGAAGTTTCATCATATGCCTAGTTTAAATAGAAACAGCATTGTGACACCTATGCTGCAGTCATACAAAAGGATCAAAGTCAGAGAACAAATCCCCATTTTAGTGGGCATTATACAAATTAAAGGGAGATCCTGTTCACCAGAGAGTTTACAGTTTTATACTATTTATTTCTTTTAGATTAATTCCTGTTGGTACTTAGTATTCCAGGTAGGCACACCACTATGGAATAAACCCTGAAACATCAATTTGGAAGAGGTCTATACCCTGCAATGGAAGAATACCCTCTCTTTTTTATAGTTTCAAAAGGTTATAGTATTTCCAAACAGTAGGGATGCCTCCAGACTGCTGAGTTTGACATCCTAACATATACACAGACTGCCTACAAGCCCCACGCTGTATGTAATCCTTCTGAGAAGGAAAAGGCAAGTAACGCAAGCAAACCTTATGCAAGCAGAATGCGAGCAGATGGTGTTAATTCCAAAGTCAACTCATGCACCTAAATTCTGTTCACCTCAGGAGGGACAAACACACAAAATGGTTGTGTGAGTTCGAACTGTCATTTCCTAGACCTGGTTCGCCAAACAGAGATGAGCCTTTCAGTTGTTTCTTGACATGTCAGGTTCAAGTAAACTAGGGTAAGGCCTGCCACAGCTGAATACAGGTCAAAGCCTGAATTCTGCCGATGAGACAGCCAGTTTC
This sequence comes from Nestor notabilis, assembly GCF_000696875.1. NCBI lineage: Eukaryota > Metazoa > Chordata > Aves > Psittaciformes > Psittacidae > Nestor > Nestor notabilis. Next base: position 48,294 of record NW_009941893.1, on the reverse strand, counting down.
AGATTGACTTTTATGTACCAAATCCTCATAGACAACAGAAACATTGAGAGTTCGGGGGGAGAAGGAGAAATAATAAAATAGCATTTTAAAAGATTCGCGTTCATATTCCACTGGAGAGCAAGTTTCTAAATGGTATTAGAGAAAAATAACTCATGGAAGAACATTTCTTAACCAGAGAGGGTATTTCTATATTTTGGGGGTATTAAAAGATGTCAAGGAAGCCAGTAGTCTGAGTCAGAGGATGACTCAGATCCTCTGATTTTAGGAGGTGAGAAGATAAGACCAGCCTAGGCTGGGTGTCCAAGCTCCCATGATGATGAATGGAGGAAAGTATGTGTCTCCAGAGGCAATCCATCTCACATGAGCCATGATTTTGCCTGGACCCACTCCTCTTTGTCAAGTTTATTTCTCTTTCTGTTGATTCTGAAAGGGAACCAGAGCACTGACTTGTTTGAGAACATAGTTTTCACATGGCTAAAGACAAGATAAAGTGTGTTATATCCTCAGTAGAAAGTTTATATCCTAATCAATAAACCAGGATTTTTTAAACACAGTTTCCTTTCTGCTGTCTACTCAGCTGAAGCCTTGCGCAAACTTCACAGCCTGAAATCTTTGAGAGTTTCTCTTCCCTTTTAAGTTTGTACAGCACCAAGCACACTGCTATCAGACAAATAAAAAGAATAATAAAACTCAATCATGCTTGTATATATAGAAGGCCAATCAATGTAAACACAGGGTTTCTCTAAACAGGAGAAAAGCATAAGCCAGATGGCATGAAATCATTGATAGCTGTTTCATAAACTTTTCATGCAATCAAATCTAATTGAAATAACACTAGATTGTAGGCTCTAGCAGGTGGGCAGCACACACAGCTCTTTCTGTTAGATGATTTCCAAAGAATAAAACATAAAACATTTAATAGAGACTGACATACGGGGAAAAAAGGTTAACCCAGATGGGATGCTCTCTTTCAGGCTTTATTTCACTGGCAAATTTCTGAAGCCTGCCTCTTTAAAAATACGAGCAGAAGTGTTGTCTGGTATTGTTGAACCAATTACAGTCACATACGACGTGGTTGGGAGGTATGGCCTAGTGATGCAGTATCTTCCAACACCAATTTGTATTTCAAGGCAAGGTAGAGCAGAGAGGGACCTCCTAGTGTCCAGTTTATTGCTTTGCAGTGAGGTAGGGTAGATGTAACGGAATAATCTCTGTCAGATATTTTTGTTACTTGGAAATTTCCCTAGGGAAAATTCCACCAGTTTTTTGATAGTTTATTCCAGGCTTTCCCTGCACTAATAGCTAGATATTTTTCCTAACCTCTAATCTACTTTTAAATACCATTAAGCTAATGGCCACATATGGGCAAGGAGAGGAAACAGTTAATGTCTTTTTCTGTTGTAATCTTTTACATATTGTAGGATTTATCATGTCCTTTCTTTTCTTTCTGCCCTTCTGTGCAGACAGATATCCCATGGCTCACAGATGACCTGTAAGAACCAGGTAGGTCTTCCCAGAGAGGTCCAGCATCCAAGGTGGGTTTGGCAGGCTTTCCTGTGGCTGACCAGAAAGCTAATTTGGAATTTTGGCCTGAATTTTAGTTTGAACTTTTTCTTGCGTTGGAAACTAAGATCAAGCAAAACTATTAAAAACGGAAGGACAAATGAGAAAGACCAACTTACGTGGATCAATGACCTGAAATGAGTGAACTGAAACACACAGTGTAGGTCCACTACCTAGTGCCTTCTGGCTAGATGGTATAGTAAAGTTTCTACTTTTCATAAGCTTTATATATATATATACACTACATAAAGATCAACACGATCTTGTCTGTTACTATTTACAGCAGAATCTGTGCTTTTACACTTCAGTCTAAAGGATCAGAAGCTGTCACAGTCTCACTAACAGTAAATCAGAAGTACTGGCATAAGTGAACTCTGATTTCTTTTCAGACCACATAAATCTTTTGTCTTTTACTATAGACTTCCATGGAGAGGAACAATTTATTTATAGCAGCCTTTCAGCACTTAAAGGAGGTCTTGCAGGAAAGACATGGAGTGCCTGCATCAGGGAACATATTAATAGAATGAGGGGTAATGACTTTAAACTTAAAAAGCGTAGGTTTAGATTAGATATTTACTGCGGGGTGGTGAAGGTGAAGTACTGGCACAGGTTGCCCAGAGAAGCTGTGAATGCTCCATCCCTGGCGGAGTTCAAGGCCAGGTTGGATGGGGCTTTGAACAACCTGGTCTAGTGGAAGGTGTCCCTGCCCGTGGCAGGGGGTTGGAACTAGCTGATATTTAAGGTCCCTTCCAACCGAAACCATTCTATGATTCTATGACCTATCCCCATGGTGGCCGATCCCTCCACGCAGATGGAGCTGCTGCAGGAAGAGGCTGCAGTGGAGACCTCGGGCTGCATGAAGAGCCCAGACCTTTCCTCTGGGGCAGGGATAGGCAGCAGACCTGCCTGCAGATGTGCCCAGGTTGAGCACCTCCAGCAGCTGATGGCTGAGCTGCAGGAGGCAGTGAGGAGGCTGTGTAGCATCAGGGAGGATGACAAAGAGTTATATAGCTATGTCCAGGCACAGTCTGCAGTGGATCCACTGTCAAACAACCAAAAACTCCCCCACTGGCACACACAGAAGGAAGGGGGGCCAATAATGCAGAGGAATGGAAGCTTGGAACGTCAAGAACCTGCAGGAGGAAGAGACTTCTTCACATAATCCATAACTTGGAATGCCATTGCCATAGGATGCTTTGGAAGCCAAAATGATGCATAGGTTCAAGAAACATCTAGAGAAACTCATGGAATAAATATCTGTTCTGGGCTGACCCACAGAGGCACCTCAAGGAGGTGCCACCCTTGTCCCACCTTGCAGTCAGCCTCCTGAGGGTCATTTTGCAGCCGCTGTCACAGACGAGGCATAGTGCTGCACAGCCCCTTGCTCCTTCTCATGCAGTCACAGATACAGCCCTTGGGTTACTTCAGAAACCAGGTACAGTTCTCAACTGAAACCCCACTCTCCTCAGAGATAGAGCAGGAAGAAACTGGCAGTAGCACCAGGTGGTTGGAGCAACTGTTTGCAAAAGGCAGTGAGAATCAGCCCTGGGGTCATATGACTCTGCAAGAAATAAATGAGTGTGAAGCAAATGCTTTCAAAAGCACCCATCTCAGGTCTGTGACAGAGAAAACAGGAACACTCAGACAGAATCAGTGACAAAAGATCCAAAAGAGGCATTTGATTCCCTGCAGGGGAGAGAAAAAAGTGTTTACAAAGATGCAGAATGGTAAACCATCAAAGTCTCTTCTGAAAATATTTCAAATGTAATCTTCATTCCTACATTTATATGGGAGGCACAATAAAGAGAAAAAATATACAGCCCTTGTCTTTAAGGGCATTTGGACTAAAGCAGGTGTATCATGTCAAGTAAGAACAATAACAAAACAACAAAGAGGAAAAGAGTAAGGACTGGGGGGGTGGGGGGGTGGGGGCACAAAGATTATATGTAAGTTTATTATGGTTGGCTTGGATTACTGGGAAAAATCTTCATCATCTTGTTTATTGACTTGTTCCTTTTCTCTTTACTTGCCTTAAACTGCAGTAGTTATTTCAGGCTGCTGAAGGGTTCTATTTTGAGTGTGGTCTTATGAAGGTTGATTATAGGATGGGTCTTGTGGGAGGCAAAGGAGTGAAGACAAAAGCAGAGATGAAGAACAATAGATGCAGAAACAGGGGACACCTGGTACAGATCCTAGCATTGCTTTTAATAATAGCTGGCTTTCATATAGAAGTTTTCAAGAACAGATTTTGAAGTGTTTTAAATTGAAGTCTGAATAATTTTATTTGTATTATAACAGGACAAATGATACGCTCAAGGTCACTCAGCAGAAAAAGATGCACTGTAGCTGGGCAGAGGATTCACAGCCCCTGAATGCCAGAGCCATGCTGCTCAATAGCCATGCTGCCCCTCCGACAGCTTGGACTGTCACCTGCAACACGGAGATGAAGTGTTAGAAATTAATTTATCAGTTGTTTTCTCTATAGATGATATGCTGAAATACCACATCAGCCCATTCGCAGGGAGTACTGACCTTGGTGGGAACATGAACACCAGGCAGGGATTTACTGTGGGAAGACGGTTTAAGCTCTCTTCTCCATCATTATTATTAGTACCTGCTGTAAAATGGGATTCAGACAGGTAACAGTCTCAGCTAGACTGGAGACATATTAAGACGGACACGCTGGTTCAGGGCCACATTCAGGCCACTCTCCAGGCCAGACACAGAGTCTGTTCAAATAATGGTTTGCAACACACCCTGAGAGGACAGGTAATCCTCAAAGTCCAGAGGTTTATCAGCAGGCTTGGATGTAAGGGACAGCAGAAAGTGTCATCATCACAGATCACCTGAAAAGTGTTCTTTCAGAGTTAGTTTGTATAATGGGCAGAGAAACAGTTTAATTGCACATAGTAGTGTTCTTTTGTTTTGTTTTTTTTGATAGAATTCTTTATCACAGGTGAGGAAATCTTTTCAAATTACGATAAAAATATCTGTGATGACAATACTTAATTGTCATCCCAAACAGAGATGTTGTCTATTTAACCAACCAGCTAATATTACTGGTCTTTTATTTGCCCTTCATTCCAACTAACACAATTGTATCTCAAAATTTAACATTTTCAAAAGAGAAATTGCAGTTTTATGTGACTGGACCAAGCTCATTTATGGTAATGGTATTCCCTTAACTCATTGCCATACAACAGTGGAATTTCTGCTTGGCTGGTTCATTGCAAACCCACTCAACAGCTGCACTGCAGATGTTGTCACGCATGCATCTGAAATTGCTATCTCCCAGCACTGTCTGGTCTACCATACATTAAGAGATGTCCTGTTTGGTTTTTAGAACAAAATCTTGCTTTATTACATCTACCAACTCAAAATTAGCTCAACATCATTCATGTTTATAGATTTACAACTAGTAGCAATCATTACTCAAGGTTCATTTCTTATTAAAAAAAAAATTGATTTAATGGTCAAAAGGTCACTAACAATTTTGATGTTTGTATCTACTTTCACTGCTGATGCTACTCTTATCATGCAGGAGTTTAGAGGGGATCTTTTGATAAATGTGAAATTGTAACGGCTTGAAAGATTTCAGATTACATTTGGTCTGACATCTTGAACTAGTGGTAGGAATTTTCTTTGCTGAGATAATTATCACCTGAAATTGTTTTGAGCAACTGTACATCATCATCATCATGTTTCACTGCTAATCAGAAAACAAGTGGCTGCAGCACCATACTGCAGATACATAGTGCACAAGCTGTAGTATGCCTATTGTATGGAGCAATGACTATTTTCCCTCTTTGTCCTTATCGAAAGGTAACTAATGTGCTGGCTAATGAATTCCGCCCCAGCTGTGTGTGATCTTATAATTACATGGTTCAGGCTCCACATCAGCTAATCAAATGGTTTCTTCAGTTCAATTTTACAATGATTCAGACCCTAACTCACTGAAGTACTCGCCTAAAATCAGGTTTACTTAGTGGCCAGTGGAACCACCACCCTTTGTTTAAATGGTTGGCTAAATATATACAGGATCATTCACATACTTACTTTTAGGCAGATTATGGCACTAGTTTGATGTATAAAGATCATACTGTGGAACCAATTGCCATACTTGGAATTAATGTATTGATTTCTGCTAGAAATTATTATTTAACATATAGTGTCAGTAGCACAATGCCATATTTCAGCACATGCAACGTATGATCTAAAAGGAAAGAAACCCAATGAATCAAGTCCCTAGAGCAAATACTCAGTAAACTATATATTTCCAGTCAATAACCATTTTTCTCTAAAATCTATGGATTATCATATCCTTCTAGTTTCTTGTTCTATTGTTTTGTTTCCAGCAAAAGCTCTCTCTTTGCAAGAAAACACAGCAATAATGCGTATCCATGCATCAGCTATTTGGCTGTTAACAAACAGAGATAATGGCCACTGGGAATGCAAAAGCCAGACTACTTGGCTGCTATGACAAATGAAATCCAGGAGTAATGAGTCACACTAGATGTGATCCTTTAAAAAGAAACATTGGCAAACTCTCAGATTTTAAAATAACTTTGCTGAGATCAAGTGGAGCTGTCTTCAGCCATGATGAAAAAGCTAAAAACGAGTATCTGACTGTGCAGATAATTCCAGCAGACTGGTAGCATTCATTTGTGAAGCAGCCTAGCCAGATAAGATGCTCGTACTGATGCTAATGCGAACTGGACGGTGTGGATACATATTGCATAATCGCTGCATACATGGCACCTTCATTCATATAATGACTACTCCTGTTATCAGCTTAGAGAGAAGATAATGTACATGCCTGTGAGCCAGCCTCTGCGCCGGGCTTTGTTTTGCTCTGCATTGCTAGGCATACTGCAGAGTGCTCACTTTCCTTAGCAAGGAAGGCCAAGCACATCTTCACTGCAATATTAACAAATTTAGTCAAATGGAACAGTGCGAGCATGTCACTCACCTGTAATGGTTGAAGGTGGATCCTCTTCAGGATATGCAAAATACACAGGTCTTGAGCTGGATTTGCAAGATCTATTACCATGGATATTAACTCAAAAATTACCTCTGTGGTTTGGCTTCTCCATGGTAATGTGTTGTCTGCATCCCTTAGTCAGAAGTGAAAGGCGAGATTTTCCTTCAACTTTGCATGTTTGCTCCATCTGAATGTGAATCAAACCCATCCACTGATCTGCAAATTTTGAAAAAAACCCCAAGTTCTACCTGGTGCTCTTGCTGAAGGAAATACTATTTTTCATTTCTCTGCACCTCAGGACAGCCCACCTTCAAGTTGTATGCGATTCAGGTACATCCAAAAACATTACTAGAATAATATTTCTAATCTCTCTGCAGCAATAGTGAATGCAGAAGTTCACTGCCAGAGAGAGGCCTGCTTAACTTTCTGGTTCAACAAGAAAATCTCAAAGCAACAAAGTTCAGGGCTACAGGAAAAAAGTCTACCTGTCATACTATGTAACTTCTAGGCTCTGAGGAACCACACATTAATCAACAGAAGCAAGGCAGTGAGCAGAAACAAACAAGCTGAAAAATCCCTGACACATTCCAGTTTTGTTACAGTGGATTTCTTATGGAGAGCTCTTCAGGCAGACTTTCCTTTGACTCCTAACTAAATGACGCCTGCTAGATGAAATCAAAGTTTGCACTTCAGTGTTCTGCTTCACCAGCACACAATGCAAAACCACTGACACTGCTGACTGAAATAATTTTATTAGGCAGCTGAGAGTTTTGTAAATGGTTAAATTAGAATCACAGCTGCTCATACTTTCTCTGTATTCTACAACACTTTTTTCATATCAGTAAAGAAATTCTAGGTGTACAACAGTGCTGGGCAGTGTTCTGTAAAATATTGGTATTTTACAGATACATCACACTACAGAAATGGATTTGGGAAACATAGAAGTGAATGATGTATAAAATGTAAAGCAGAAATGTCACTGATCACTGGTATAACTATTATATTCAGAAGCAGACAAAAATTCAGATATACTGTCATGCAACTTTGCAATACTTCCATTTTATCTAGGCTACCTGTGGTTTCCCAGAGGAAAATTCACATTAAAGAACATTAAGCAGACAAGAAGAAACTATATAGTAGTGGAGTCTCTATGTAAGGTTTTATCCCTGGAGATTTGGTTGGCCAAGTTATTTGTTAGTTGATACATGGCAGATATTTCAAAAGGAAGCAAAAGAAGTCACACGCAGTACTGTTAGATGTTCTTGCATTGTTTCTTTGTACATATTTCCCTAGATTCCTTTGTTATATTATGAGACCAAATGAACAAATTACAAGGGACGAAAGACTTCGGAACCAGTTCATTACCCTCTGGATGTTTGTAAAGGATCAGATTCAACCCTGCTGAAATCAATAGGAGACTCTCCTTTGATTTCATAGATTTTTAGATTTCATCCTAATTTATTAAAAAAGTTTTTAAAATGTAATGGTTTAGGACATTACACAACTCTTCATTTGTAAGGCCAGGAATGACCCTTCTGCATGAGTGTAAAGGTAGATAACAGTATAATCACCAGCTGTCAGAGTGAACATTTAATGGCAGATCAGGAATGAACGAGTATCTCTTACCCCTCTTCTTGAGATGCTACCTGTTGCCCTCAGGGGGAAGAAGAGAGAGAGGATATATTTCCATGATGAACATTATTTTTTCTGTAGGGTCCCTGTTGGATACAGATACCTTTTGGTAACTGTTTGAACTTGCTCAGCTGGTTGGAATGAAAGGATTGTCCCTGGGGAAACCGATAAGCAGACTGACAGCAGAGTGAAGGTGAAATGGCCAAAAGTGTAAATTTATCAAAAGTACATGCAGTTCTTCATATGGCTTAATATTTTATCAGGAAAACTAATGGATACTACCATCCTGTGATATGTCAGGTACATGTCAGATGGGATAGTTTTGGTTTTGTTGACAGTTTGGCAAAAATGGTGATAGATCACAGAAAAATCGAATGTCAAGTGTAGGGCTTCTCACCTAAAGGAATACACATATGGTCAAAAATGAAGAGAAATCTGGAATTACAGGAAATAACAGGAAATAACTGAAGGAGTCATGCAGTCATTCCTCTACTCTCAGATTGGATGAGCTCTTCTTATGCCATTTCTGATAGACATTTGCCCGAATCACTGTTATAAATTTCTCAAACGAGGTTTCCAATACCGTCCAGGATTGTCCGCTTCATTATCCTTCTTACTGGAAAGATTTTCCTTAAATCCAACCCATATTTGCCTTGCAATAATTTGAGAACATTCGTTCTTGTCTGACAGGCAGACAAAGGGAAGAGCTCATTCCCTTCCTTGTCTAAGCTGTCTGTTATTTAAACTTACAGTCTTTGGATGAATAATATCCAACACCTTCATTTTTCCCCAGATGTCCCTCCTTAATCTTCATCATTCTCATTGCTGCCCTTTGGTCTGTCTCTGGCTAATCTACATCTTTTTTGTGCTCCATCACCCAAGCTGGCCACAAGACACATATTGAAGACATAACATCACTCAGAAATCTTACTGTTACAGCAGAGGCACCTAATAAGTAAGCACACGTGTATTTACCTCTTTTTTTTCTTTTGCAGCAAATGGTATTATTTTTGGTGACTCATTTTAAATCTGAGCTGCTTTCTGCAGTGCTGCTGCATTACCCTCCAGCTTTTGAGTGGTTTACTATTCCTGCAGAAAAGAAGAGCTTTGCATTTTTTAGCTTATTGGATTACATTATTTTTCCAGACTATTTCTCCAATTTATCAACACTGATGTAGTTCTAATTCTGTCTTGTCATACATATATCACCCAGCTGGTGATCTCTGTGAACTTAATATATTGTGTTCTCCATCCTGTCTTGAAAATCACAAAGGGAAGCATTGTGTAGTGTTAAGGATTATTCCTGTAAACATCCATCCTTCTAATTTAATCAGGAATTTTCTTTTAATATATGTCTCTCCAATGAATAATTCAATCACACAGTAATTCTTTTAATCTAGTCCATGTTTCCTAAGTTGCACATGAGAGTCCAGATGTGTACTGAAGTCAAGATAAATGATATCTACCAATTTTCTTCCCTATCTACAGGGTGTGTTATGCTGTCATTGTACAAGCATTCTTTTAATTACCAAAGTCTTGTTTCACAAGGCACTCCTGGTACAGTTTAGCTTTATGAAAGTTTTACTAGGTGTCCAAAGCACAGGGTAAGAAGAATTGCCTGGAAAACAATCTCTTTATGATGTTTACCTCAATACAGATCAGTGTCCACAACAGTAGATTCCTCTGAATGTTAGGTACCGGACTGTAAGGGATGTGAAATATTCTTGCTTATCACCAACATACTGAGACTTCATATAAACAGGAAATCTAAAGGAGCGTAGATTTTGTTGAAGTGTATCACTTTGCAAATGAACAAGCAAAAATCAATAGCTGGTTGCAAGCTCATCAAGGGAAACTATTGGCAAGTGGCAAGAAAAGAATGGTACTTTACAATTTCACACTTCACTCAGATGGGTGAATATCCAAATGGCTGAAACATCAGTTTGGAAGTTCTATCCAGAGCTTTTCTAGACCTCTTGAAAAATTGGCAGAAATTTTAATGAGTAGAAGCTTTTAATGGATTTTTTTGGACAAGCTTTTTTCCAACTTGGTAAAAACAAGAGAAACAACTTTAGTACTTTTGACACCCATCTTAATAGCTGCTGCTGCGGAAACAAAAATATTGCCTAAACCATTTCAGAACCTTGAAGAAGTTTGACTTCAGTGTAATGTCCAAAATTGCAAAGGTTAAAGAGGAGACTGTGAGAAAGTCCCATTTAATTGTGATGGCACAAAGTGCCTCTGTCTCACTCAATGAGGCGAAACTGGAATCAGGTTTCCCTACAAGTAAAACAAATAAATCTCTTGAGGGAGGACTGAGAGGGCAAAGAAACAAACCATGTGTTTGGGAAAGGTAAACAAACACTCGCTGATAAAAAAAGTACAGTAGGAGGACACCTTGTCAGTAGGTGGTGTCCTCCCTGGTTAGCAGTGGCTACAGTGGAGAGCTGAGTTTTCCCTGTTTTCCCTCTGTTGCCTGTCATTTGTTGGAACGGCTATGCCTGAAATATTTTTGGGGAAATCCTACTGAAAACTGACCATTTCTGACCACAGCCTCTATGCTTTTCTTTGAAGCTGGGTCCTTGAGCTTCTTAAAAATGTCTTGGAGTCTTTCAGGAAACCTAAAAGTTGAACGATTTGTGGCGATCTTTTTCCTGTACCCCAGCAACAACAAGCTGATATGAAGATGAGATGAATCTGCATTTTTAGGAGATGTCCTAAAAGGAGTGTGTGCTCTACCCCTGTGTGCTCTACCCCTGTCCTTGACAAAGTGTCTACAGCTCTGGTGGTGTGTCTACAGTTTTTTACTGCTGTCCCTCAACAATCTCTCAGCCACTTCAGCTTCAGTTATCATAAGTTCCCAGAGCCACCTCTGTGTCATTTCATCTCTGTTCACCATATGCAGGGATTCTGATCTACTATTCTCAGCAAGGTCTGGCCAGTGTTTCCTACCGTTAACAGAGATAGACAAAGCTTGTTTGAGGGCTGCTCTCACAGCTGGATGAATGCCCCTTTCCACACATCTTTCCACAAATACAGGTTGCCATGTGCCCTCTGATGAAGGAAGCCCCTTCATCTGATGTATGTACAATATTTTTCACTTCATTTATTATCAAGGAGGGACAATAAAATGTAATTAAGTCAAATTTTTGGGTTGCAAATAATGAAAAGAAAAAAGTGGTTCTGGACACCTCGACATATAACTGCTCCAAGTGAAAAGTAAGAAATAGAAATATAGAAATATTTTAAAGATATTTGCAGTCATCTGTAATATTGCATCCATTTAGGAGATATAAATCAACCTGGATTTCAGAAAAGCTTACTGTTTTCTCTTATGTCTGATGCTTGACTCCTTTGACTTGTTCAGTACTCGTGATTAAAACTTTTTTCTTAGTTCTTTCCCAAATTGTTTTCCACTCTCTGAAATGAAAATAGTGCCACAAATCATAAGATTTAGGATTTGTCCATCATATTTCATCAACGCATTTTTTGATGAAATTTAAATTTTCATTTATTTATTCATTTGTTTGTTTGTTTATTAATTTATTTTGTCCATGGGAAATGCCTGTTGGCCAGAAATATTTCACAGAGGAACACAAAGCTTGGAATTGAAAATACTTTGATTTAGGGGAACTACTGTATTGTCACAGACTTTCCTCATACACCTCATTGTCCCATAGAAGCCAGGAAGTTTAGTTAAATTCAAGGCTCCCTGTGCAGCAGTTGCTGTCTTTGACAGTACAACACATGCCTCCACAGCTGAGGGGTTCCACCATACCCTCTGGAACACTGGAGGATGATTCCACAAGAGCCCTGTCAGGGAGGCAGAAAGGGTGAGTGAAGCGAGTCAATTACAGTGCAAAACCAATACTGCACTGCAAAGACACTGTCCTGGGTTCAGCTACAGCAGTCATTTTTCTCCTTCTTAGTAGCTGGTGCAGTGCTGTGGTTTTGACTTTCAGCCTGGGAACAACGCTGATAACACCGATGTTTTTAGTTGTTGCTCAGTAATGTTTACTCTGACCAAGGACTTTCTCAGTCTCATGCTCTGCCAGAGAGGAGGGGAAGCCAGGAGGAAGCAGAGACAGGACACCTGACCCAAACTGGCCAAAGGGCTATTCCATACCACAGCACGTCATGCCCAGTATAGAAACTGGGGGGAGTTACCCGGAAGGCCCAGATCGCTGCTCGGGTCGGGCTGGGTATCGGTCGGCGGGTGGTGAGCGGTTGTGTCCTCTCCCCTTGTTATTTCCCTTATCATTATTATTGGTAGCAGTAGTGGTTTGTATTATACCTTAGTTACTGGACTGCTCTTGTCTCAACCCGTGGGAGTTACATTCCTCCGATTCTCCTCCCCATCCCTCCGGGAGCTGGGGGAGGAAAAAGGTGGGTGAGTGTGTGAGTGGCTGCGTGGTTCTGAGTTACCGGCTGGGCTTAAACCACGACAGACACAGTCAAATATTCAGGTTTTTTTTTTCTTTTTTATTACTATTATTATTTTAGTTTTATAGGCAAAGATCTTATTTTTCTGAAGAAAACGTCAATAGTAATAATGATGTAGAAAAGACCCTCCACCTTCTGATGTGACCAGTGGTAATTATGACAGTTGCCCACATACCATGGAGTCCCTTAAGGAAGGAAATGGTGTCCCCCCTTCTCACTCTTGAGTTATTTTAGATAAATAACTACACACCTCTGCAAGTTATGATGGTGCAGCAGAAGTTATACTGGCTGAAAGTAGGTTCATGTGCCACTGTCAGTGTTGTTCTACCTTTTGCTGGTGGTAAAGGCATCTTTGATGTTTTCTTATGATACTGTATGAGAAAGAATATGTGGCAGTCAGCAATAGGACTGTCATTGCAGGTTATTGTACCACCAGCGTGGCATCTCTGAATATCCTCTATTTTCCCTCCTCCCCAGGGTAATATAGCTGAAAACAACTTTTCATATATCAGCTGTTGACTCTTGTGGGAACATGGCAAGTACTGGTAGATTTTAGCATTCAGTGTGCTGAGTTGAGAAGTGAATTTATGCTTGTGGATTTATACTGTGAAGATTCAAAGAAGTGGGACATTACTCATTCTGAGTTTGGGCTGGTAATATTAGGCTATTATTCAAAAAAGGCAAAAGCATATGTCTCAGCTGGTGTGCCATGACATATTAGAAGGCACGGGGTGTGTTTCAGAGTGCTTGTTATTTTTCCACCTAGCTGGTCTCAGAGTCTTTATACTTTATTCTAAGAATCACAATCAAACTTTGCTCCCTCTTGATTCTTTCCCAAATGATTCTTCTTTGCAGAAATACAAGATACCTTTTTTTCAGTTTTGTTTTGGGCTGACAAGTTTCTTTAGCTCTTGACAACTGATGGCACATATAACAACAGCAAATCTCTAAAACAATTCTCCCACGCTCAGTGTTTTGCTGACCAGCCCTTGAGGAATACAGGAGAAGAATCAAGAATATAAAGTGGTTTGGTGACATAGCAACAACGCTGGATCCATTTGCTTCTGAGCCTGTTTTACAATGTGTCCCTTGTGGCGGTTACAACAGTCCCTGAGATACCAGGACAGAGTCTCTTCAGACCTTAATTTACACAGGGTGTCTGGTCTGCATGGACCTTGGAAAGAGAGGTATCACAGAAAGGGAGACTTTGACAACAGTGTCCCTTTGGGGGAAGAAAAGGAACATGAAGAATTCTGGCTATGGTGTGGAGAATCCTACTGAGAAGAAATACTGAAAAAATTATAAGTCCTCTTGTGCTCAGAGTTCCTTTTCATACATATGTAAAGTGTTATTTATAGCTCCATCCTCTCATCTGTTGTATTTATTTGCACTAGGTCTTTCAACTAGCACTGTTTGCTATCTTGCTTAGGGTTATAAAAAGAGCCTGGAAGAGAAATTATGCCAGTAAGTGTCAATGACCCTTACTGGCAACATATTCAGGTTTCCTTAGGATCAAGTCATCCCACAAACTTCAGTTGCTGTTACTTCAGGCAAAGTTTAAAGAGATCCAACGTTGCGCTAAAAAAGGTTCTAACATAGAGTCAAATGACATTGCCAAAAATATTGTTGAAAGTGGAAAATTAAAGATCATGCTCAGGGGTATATCTTCCTTGTTAAAGATGGAGAACAGCTGAAGTGAGGATTTTTATTTGGGTGAAAAAGGACCATAGACTTTTCAGTTAAAAATTCAGCTCACCTTACCTTCTCAGCCTGAACCCTGTTAATAATTCTGTTTATTGTAGTCTAAAGAGCCAATGCCTGGAATAACTTCAGGTTTCCTTGCAGACAACAGTGGAAACATTACTGACCGAAAAATTCCCATACGAAGAGGCTGAAACAGGAGGCACATCCTGTTGGCTATAGCACAAAACTGCTGGCTTGTACAGACAGAAGAAGTACAAGACACCCGGTAGAATACGACAGGTAGAAAACCCCGTTCAGTTTTCTTTTTGATGGGTAGCCCAAGATGAAAAAAAGGATTCATGTTTTCAGTCGCTTTTAAATAATCACCAATATAGAAAAATAAGAAGAAGTGAAATTTTAAAGTACAGATAAGAAAAGCATCTTTTCCTGGTATCTGTTACTTCCCACATTAAAGATATTTTTAAAGATTTGAATGTTTTCCATAGTGCCTTTTACAAGAGCCAAGACAGGCACTATTATGTAAGTTCAACTAAAATCCTCTGCTTCTCAGGTAACTTCAGATTGCTCATGAACATAAATCAGAAAGGTTTGTGACAAAGATACTGTTACCAACTGTTACTATAAGTTTTATTTCATGATGGGTCAGTGGCCTCAGATTTTTTTTTTAAGTGCCAATGAAATAGTTTAAAGAACGGTGGCTCTGTCATTTTATATTAAATATCTGCAACAGGTTTAGCAGCTGAAAGTCATGGGATTATCCAGCTTTACGAACCCTGCTGAGTAAGCTGAACTAGAAGAGAGCTTTGTTTCTGATGGAAAAGGTGCCCAGAAAATCAAACACATTAGGATTTACGTTCCTGCCTCTAAGCTAAATGGTCACTTGCTGCACTACATAAACAGCAAGGCAAATACTCTTTTGGCAGATGCCCTGACCTGCATGAGTAGAAGCCTACATAAAAGCTTCTGAGAAAGGCCCGATTAAAGCTGATCACAGAGAAATTTTCCCTTGGAGGCTGTTGGTGTCAGCAGTTTTGGATAATCTCTGTCATATTAGTGGCATTTGTATTGTATTAGTGATTTACATAGTTTAATACAACATTAAAAATGCTAGCACAATGTAAGTGGCTGATGTTTTACATCTGATATCTCTATCTCGTAACAGACTTTTAAATAACATTGCTAGAAATGGTCAATATTCAAAAAAGTATTCATAAAAATAAAGCAGGAGTAAAAACCTTGGGAGCTTTAAAAAGAGCATCAAAACCAAGGAAGCCTCAGATGTATTTAGAAAAAAACAAAGGAAAGTTGAGCAGTACATAGGAGCACAGGCTTTTGTCAAATTGTCTGCTGATTTCTCTCACTTTTTCCCAGAGCTCATAGAAGTGTATGCAATATGACCCGAGTTGTGGAATGGAACATACACTTACTGAATTTGCAGCTGACATGAAGCTAGGAAGGACTGAGAGTAAATTGGAGGGTAGGATTCAAATCCAAAAGCCATCTTGACAGATTGGAAGAATGGGCTGAAAAGAACAAGATGAAATTCAGTAGAGACAAAAGCAACTCTCGGAATGATCAGCCACAGGAACTGAAGATAAGGAACAACCGGTGAAGCAGCAGTTCAGGAGCCAAACAGCGGGTTTGTTGTGAAATGCAGGTGGTGTTCAGGTCTTCCCCGGGTTTGCTTTCAGGCAATTACTTTCTAGAAAGTTGCAGACCAGCCAGAGAAATATTGCAGAGAAATTATAACAGTCAGAAGGCAAGGAAATGTGACTCTGAGATCAAAGGGGCATAAAGAAGAGGAGACTGAGGGGCATGATAACAGTTTTCAAGTATGTGAAAGGTTGTTTTGAAGGGATGAGGAGGAACATCTGGTGCTCATGGCCATAGAGCACATGAGGAGTAGCGACAGTTTTAAATTACAAGAAAAAACATGCGGGTCAGACTGAAAATGTTGGGGATAGAAAATCAATGGAAAGATTTTACAGATGGAGGCCATGGGATCTCTAATATTAGAGGTCTTTAAGGACATCATACTGTTGAAAAACAGCCTGTCCTAGCAGATATCTCTCAGGAATGACTAATCTGGGGAAATAGACCAAATGTCCTCCTGATGCCCTTCACGGTCATATCCTTCCATGGGTCTGTGAATTACAAGAAACAATACAATTATTGAGTGGGTAATGCTGCGCTACTTGAAGAGAAGGGCAATGTGTCTCAGGGTTCAGGAAGGCAAATATTTATCAGTGACTTTTAAATGATGCACAATGATTTAGAAGTGCATAATGCCAGAATTTCTGGCATCTTTTCATCACTGGTTCTGCAGTCATTCTCTCTGTGAAAACAACCCAGTTGCTTAGTCTCTTGGTATCAACCCGCTATAGCTAACCCATAGCTATAACTCAGTACTATCATGAAGCTGTGAGTTAATGAATGCTTATACTGCATAGAGTATTCTGGATGAAAGGGATATAAAACTGCAAGTAATGATCCCTTATTTATTAGTGACACAGTTCAATAAAAGCTGGTTGGTTCCAGCTTTCTTAGGTAGCACTGGTTCCTTTACATTAAGAATCTGAATTTTGAAGGAACTTGCAAACCAAATCCAGCCCTTTTTGAACTCTAGAAAGAAAGATAATGTCACTATGATTTCCAGGCTACTGCATGAAACACTGTTTGCAAGGATTAGTAGCATGTAGACCAGAAAGCTAGAGATGCCTGACCTCTGCAGCAATGGAGCCATAACTCCTTACTTGTCAGCTGCCCCCTCTCCAGTATCAACCTTCCACCTTCAGCAAACATGAACCCTGGTGCACACTTGAACAGCTGTGACCTGTGCTGGAGGTCAGCTGCATTCCCAGGAGTTCCCAACCCATGAGAATTAAATGAGAGTGTGATCTCATCCTCACCACCCCACAGAGTGGTCTTGTGAGCCCCGACAGCACCCCATCATTCTGCTATACAGCAATCTCTGTGCTGCACACCTGATATCAACACTAGTGTTTTGTCACCAGCAAGAGTTGTGTTCACTCTGTAGATCCAGGAACAGCCATGACCATGATGCAGATAGAACTGTTTATTTTCTTTATCTGTCAGTCTTAAGGCTGTAGAAGTACTTGTAATTTGTATTATATATGATGCACAGCTCTTAGTTACTTTTGTGGTATTTACTGCTAGAAAGCCTTGATCTTTAAAGGAAAAAAAAAAACCAGATAGAAATCCGAGACAGGGCCCACATTGGGATTCATGTGCCTTGACAGAGAAAGTGATGCTTTGGCCTTCCTGAAGCTGAAATCCGGAGCACTGAGACAGGTTCCTCGGCTTCTTACACAGTGCTTAAGAAAAATAAGGTACATCATAGAAGTCTTCAAAACAACCTGCACTTTCTGCAAGGGAAATGCCTAAGGCTGACACACTGAACAGGGAATTACGTGAAACTACTCACCAGGAAAACTCTGGGAATAGAGATATCTCCTAAACAAAGCCCTTTTCAGGCACCTTCATCTATTCAGAATTCATTAGAGCAAAGAGCCTGTGACCTTTCCAAAAAGAAACTGAATAGTAATGGATTTTTTTTTTTTTTGTGGGTATGAATAGTGACAATATTTCTCTTTTCTTTGGTTTCCTCAGGGCAGCCTGGTGCTGATGTGCAAGTTATGCAATGATACCAAGGCAGCACAGGGTGGTCTCCTCTCCCATCATGCAATACAGAGCGTAACTATTCCCAGCCCCTCTTTCACCTAAGCCTTTTCTCTGGCTTATTCTGGCAATTTAAGAGGACTCTTTCTCAGCAGAAAACCTGCCTAATGCTGGCTTGGTTAAACCATACTTCTAGGTTGCTAATGCAAATGACATGCAACATGGTCAGCTGGCTAAAAGCAGGCTAGTCGCTTTCTAACAAGGTGGATGGCCTGATGCCTCTTCTCCTAGCCAATCTCTCCCATAGCATTGTTGCAGATAACTCTTGAACCTACTGAGAGTAGTCAGAGTGTAAGTAGCCTAGATTCTGTGTTATGTCCACCAACTCCTTAGAGTGTCAGGTTAACGATGGAGATAGATGTCTCTGCATTTTTTGCTCAGGTGTGCAGAAAAACATTCAAAACTTAGCAAAAAACATTGTGTTTGCTTCCAGTGGAATCCAATTTGATATGCCTTTAGCCAGAGCCTCAGTGGAGAAATATGTAAATCTGGTTTCTGGACTGTGATGAATTTAGTTGTGATGGATATGCTGTGTCACAGACAGTCATATATTCTGGGCATGAGCTCGAGAGAGCTCTGGATGCCCAGCAGGTGGCAAGTGAGTGTCTATGACTTCTGATCTCCTTCAGGGATAACTAACAACTGAAGGAGGACTCTAGATCACAGTTTTATAACTCAGACACTTTTGTTAGACCTACACATGATTTTATGCATCCAAATCTTTACTGAATCTGCTCCTAGTCATTTATATTTAATTATCTTTACTTGTCATACTGGGAAATCAAGGCAAAGGTGGGTAAGCAGCTTTCCCAAACCAAAGTATTCAGACAAGCAGCTCCTCAAGTTAGTCTGAGCCAAGGAAGAGTCATTGGATTTCGGTTTCTCATTTAAGGACTTAGGCCTGAGGAACTTGATGAACAAAGCTCAGACTAGTCAAGAAGCTCCTGACCCCTGGCCCAGCATCCTGCTACCCTGCTGGCACTATTGTTTGCATCCATATGAGGGAGAAAGAAGATCACTCCAGTGGACCGTTTGTGAATTGAATTTGAACTTTTAGAGCACTTTCACTAGTTAACTTCCAGGAACAGATGCTGAAATTAAAGTGGAAACAAAAGCCTACCCTTACTCATGTGATTTCTATGAGAAAGCAATTGGTCCCCCATGGTCCTCCTTACATGGATTACACATGACAATACCAACATGCAGAAATTAAGTAGATGCTTGGTATTTCCTCTTTCAGGAAAATTATTTTTCATAAGTTATTATAAAGTATTTTATTGAATATAACCTTAAATATCTTCCATGTAGTGCCCCAGCCCTCGTCACTATCTTTTGCCTGCACACTTTGCTCTTAGCCCATGAATAATGAAACTGAGCAATTACGTACAAGCAATACCTCCTGCTGCAAAGCCCAGAAACTAATCTGATGGGGCTTTTCTCTTTTACTTTTGAAAGTCTGGGCACCCCTGAGGGGAAGAGGGTGATACTTGCCCTTAGTAATCTGGGCAAAAGGCACAGTGGACATTTTCCAGTGCTCCAGTTGCTCACTTTGCTTAAACTTGTAAAAATTTTATAGTAGCCTAATGGGGTTGAAAAACCTCTCAGTTTCCAGATTTATTTATTTATTTTTTTTTTACAGACTGCTATTGTATTTACTAATAAGGAAATGTCAGCATTTATTTATGGTACCATAACACTATATGGTTCCTTCATGAGCTGTATAATTCTGATGCATTTCACTTCATTTAAAAACTTGCTTAAAAAAGACCTTGGATAAATTTTACAGAGTTGCAGTTGTGAACATGGAGGTGAATCTACAGACGCAGCTTCAGCAGATGCTGTTACTACTGTTCATTAACTTTAGTTCTGCTGCCATCAGAATTATATAAGGAACATAACAAAAATTAAAAAAAAACCTAAAATGACTCATGCAATTTGATTTCTGCTGTGTCATTTCCCACTGTTTTCCTCTTTGTACCTCAACAGGCTGTCAATTGAACAGACTATTCAGGTCACGGTACAGAAATGAATGGCAAGGGCTCAAAGTTGAAAATGCAATTATCTTTCCCACTTCCAAATACAATTACAAGAGTAACATCACTGAGGCTCTAACACAAAACTCCTTACAAATTCTGGTTTGATTTGGCAAAGATGTTCTTGCCTCCCTTTTCCTTGTTCCTTCACCCTTACCACCCTTCTTCCCCTTCCTTTTCCCCTATTCTTTTCAAATTTGTGGTAAGGTTTAGAAATCTTTATTGTAGAAAAGGGGTATATTTCATGAGTTCAGTTTGAAACCAATTAATCCCTTATTTTATGTTCATGTCACATAGAGTACCTGAATCTTCAGATACTACTTTTCTTTGGTTTTACGGATATTCACTTAATCTAAAGCCCCAGTGAAACCTTCTGTTCTTCTACAGGATGTAAGATCAAACATGGTAAAATCAGCAATTAAGAAAACTGTGGGGTTTTTTTTCTTTTCCTTTCTGTTGCAATTTATGAGCTTGGGATGTGGGGGAAGTGATGAAAGGGGGAATGAAAGTATAATACTTATTCTCCCAATATTATTCTATATGCAACACAACTACCCAGTAAATGCTTGGTTTTATTGGAATAACAGAACAGGCATTTCCCATGCACCTATTAGATTGACATAAAAGAATGCAAACTGAAGCTTACAGGTGCTTCAGGAAGTGAGTTTTGAGTACAGGAAGCCTGCAGTTGTTCAGGACGATCCAAATAAGCAGATAATACAAAACATAAGAGGAAAGGCTTTTTTTTGGAACTTCCCAGAAAAGGCATTTCAGAAAAAAGATACTATCCTTGAATTTAAACACACTTCTTCATTACTGTCTTTCTGTTGATGATTTTTTTATTCTTTTCCTCCCCTAATTTATGTTTTCCCATTTGTTTTTGAGTGAATTTATTTCCAATGCATTTACATTCCTACAGCAAATCTCTCAAACATTAATTTGTTATGAAATGACTTTGTGCTAATTGCACTTATTTTGAAAGACCTGGTCCGATACTATCAACCACACTATCCTACCACCATAACTCCACTGAATTTAGTAGAATACTTTGTAGTTTATTTAAGTGAAATTACAAGGACAAACAGCCATATGAGCTCTTTTGGAACAGGTTCATTAAGGTGCTAACAGGTCATACATTACAGAACATAAATCCTATGCATAACATTCAGTTTGGAATCCAGGTATTAGGAAATAAGCTCGCTACATGAACACACTGCTTGAGAAGAATGATCAAGGAGAAAAGTTAATGGGTTGGAAGCTGTTTTAATAACACAGAAGCATCTAAATCTTCATCTCTTGCTTAAGCTTAAACTCCTCAGTTAAATTAGGATGCAGAAACCAGTGTCCTCTCTCGGAAAAAATCACTTTGAAATAATCTCAAAAGTCTTTAAATGCAGGCATTGGAGGAGGATTCTTTACATAATAAACCTTTTCACAACAGTTTAGTAGCTAGAGTATGAGTCTCATGAAGACCTTCCTTCAGTTCCTTTCTTCACTAGAAAATTAAAATCACAATTCATGTACCAGAAAAATGTGTAAATTTTTTTGTTTGTTTATTTTTCAATAAAGAGTATTCAGCATATTAAAGAAATTGTAAATGCTGTTTCATCATACACTTTAAAATGTGTACATTTAGAACAATGATCCTCAGGAACCTTATTGGCTACAGGAAGAATACCATAGGAATTTTGAACACCAAAGGATGTGGATCACATCTCAAGGCATAGACTGACACAGTTGGATAAGATTAACAGCACTCATTTAAAAATCTGTGCATTTCCAGGTACTGCTATCAGCTGAAAACTCAGTGCCACTGAATTTCAAAACTTTAAGTTCAGTTAAACCATTAGCAATCACCTTGGTTTTAACTGCATAGCTGCCTGTGTGGCAGAATAGAGACATATCAAATAAATCACCATATCTTTCCTTTCAATCATTGCTCTCAGGTTCTTAGGGGACACACAGATGGAAAATGAACAAGTAAAAGGAAAGAAGGAGAAATAAAAAATTCAGGTCTGTTAACACTCATAAATCCCCAGGCTTTTCTACAGATTAAAGGCTCAAGCTAAGGGGATAAAGTTAATCTTACATTTAAGACAAGCCACTTTTCTTTTCCACATCACAATATTTTTTTCAGCAATAAACAAACATTTTCTCGTTTATTCTTCTAAAATTGGTCTGTGTTGGGTGATCTTTGCAGAGCTTTTACAAAAATCTTTCAAAGCTGTACTTAAGCTCAAACTCCTACCAGAAGTCCACGCTCTTGAATATTTAGAAACACAAAATGGTACAGCAGGTAGAAGACAGACAGATAGATAAATTAATTATTTAAAAGGAACAAGCATTTATTATTGCCACTCAAACTTCACTAAAGCCAGATGTGAAGTAACTGTAATATATATTTCATGGTTCATCAAGATTCTGATGGCTGAGTAAAACTTAATAAACAAAGAAAGTTAGTTATAACCTTGAAAATATTTAGTATAAAAATCTTTAATGAATCGAAATATGAATAACTGAATTAATTTGTGGACATGGAAGATGCTTAGGAGAACATTTAATTTCTTGGTACAGCTTTTTGTGTGGCTTTCACAGTTGTCTTACCCATAATGCAATGCACTTTACTCATTATATTTAAATTTACCTCCCCTAAAATGGTTTTAAATTGGATATTAGTTTGGACTGGAAAACGCCTAAGTTTTGAACCACCATACAGATCTAATTTTACATTTGAATTGCATTTCCCAAAAGCCTGAGTGTTAAATTCTGAGATATTAGTGTTAGCGTATCTGCAGCCTTGTCACACTAGGGAATTTCAGGAAAAAATTCCCAGCTGTGTTAACATTGGTTCAGCTGTGTCAGCAGGAGCTTGATGATTTGTTCATCTTTCCACTTTTAATGCAGAAATTAACTATGTGAAACCACGTTCATTCATTTTTTTCCAGTTCCAAACTTAAATGCTTTGATGATTAGCAAATATTCAAATGCCCTCTTTGAAACTACCTAAGACTCCCAAATATGTTCTCAGATAACCCAAACACCTTCATAAGGGAATACTGCCATTTTCCTCATGATACTGTAATTCTTATGACTTCACATTTTGCCATCCTTTACAATGTATTATGATTTCTTTTTCAAACAAGTGGTTCATCGTAGGAGTTCTTGACAACAGAGAATTACCATAGATAAGGTAGATAATGGAAAATACAGACATATGTACAATTTCGCAAGCTCTCTAGAGTATATTTGGGAACCAGATGATTTTAAGGTCTTTCACAACCCAAACTACTCTATAATATTTGAAATACAAGTATTCAGAAGAGGAAACGTCTGACTTTCTGAAACCCCTTCCTCCTTAAAAAACAGAAAATGCAGGAATACCTTTATTGAAAACAGTACTGATGCCAAATTTTCAGCCATTCTTAAAGTCTCTGCTCCGTATTTTAGCACAGCTGAAATGGTGATATAATGGGGGTTATCTTTTTCATACAATTTCCTCACGTACCCAAGGCCAGTGATACAAACTCTCTGAAAACACTTTACAGTGTTAAATAATGCAGGCGCACAGTTGCTTTCCTTTTTTGATCCAGTCACACTGCATAGCTTTACAGCAAGAAGACAAGAAAGAACAGCCATGTTCTGAAATACTATATTTCCCAAACTACATTGAATGAACCAAGTGAAGGAGTCGAGAAAGTGATCAAGTTGCTCAGGCATTGGAAGGGGAAAGGCTGTGTTCTGCTGTTGCTCTGCAATCACTCAAAGCCAAGAAGTCCTGATATGTGCCTGTTTTATTCACTAATGGAAGCATCTTAGTTCAGCATTGCATAATGTGAACCTTGGCAACACAACTGCTGTTGTGGGAGACTTACAAAGATAACACTCTGTGCAATAGGAAGGCAGGCAGGAGCCAGGGAGGCTGATCTTAGAAAGCCAGAAGCAACTGCCTAAGTGCTCCATTTCATTCTCAGTCTAATGTTTGTGCCCTGGCTGTGAATGCACACAGGGTCCTTGACTGACAACATAGAACAAATCTAAATCAGAAACCAAGTAACCAAGTTGTGTCACAGTTCAAGGAAATTCTCAGGAGAGATCTTTAATTCTGTGCTCATTGCCACTGACTGCAATGGAACGCCACAATAAAGACAGATAATCCTAAATAATATGGTGTGCGCAGATTAATCAAATTACGACAACTTCTTGCTGTGAGACACTGGCTATTTTCTTGAACTGAGGATGTCTGTAAAAGATACCTGAGGATTAATCCATTTCTTTCTTTTCTTCCATGTTTCTCTTACTGTAGAGAATCATGCATTCAGACCAAAAATCTATCAGCCAGGAGAGACAACTGCACGAAAGGACAGTATGTTAACAGAAGATGCTAAGGAAAACTGTTACCTATTGTTTTTGCTGATCGCCTTCTCTGCAACTTTGAGAAAGATGCTGCTTACACACTTTGTCCCTTTGTCTGTCTTCCGAACACTTGCTCAAAGAAATGTTTTCCCTAAGTGTGAGTAGTTCCTTGAAAGGCAACTGAAAATGTTGAAGTTAAACATGTGTTTGCTGGAGGGGGGAGGTCTTGAGCTTCAATCTGATTGCAAAATGTATGTATCACTTTTTCTTTCTATATGCAGTTAGACTTTCCTGTATCCCAAGTAAGGTAACAAATAATAAACTACTAAAGAAAATCATATCTAAGACTCAACCAAGTTGCAAATTCTTACTTTTACGACCTCCCATTTCATGCCAGAGGAGTGACATTGGTAGGATTTTTTTCGGGGGTGTCTAATGGGCACATCCAGGCTCCTGCCAAACACGCTGCGTGCCAGATGAGCTGCTGCCAGATTATAAACTTAAAGGACTTGTTATCCAGAAGAATAAAAGAACTTGTTCTCAGGCTACATTTTGCAATTTTATTAACAGCTTCATTGCTACCTTACAGAGTATCTTCATCAGTCAAAGAGCATCTTCAGTGCTGTCCAAACCCTGGAGGTGGATTCAAACATCCCTGATTACATGAAGTTTCCATTTTGACCTCACATGTCTCTAGACAACCTCAGTCTTCTCTTTTGGATCCAACTGAACACCAGGGTTTCACTTGGAAGATATCACACTCGTGAGCACAAAGAACCAACCATAATACATTTTGACAAAGTGAAAGGGGAGAAATGCAATTTTCTGTGACTACGTAAATTAGAATTTAATCAGAGATAAAAAACGTAATGAGAAAAGCAACACCTTGTTTGAATGTGGGCCAGCTCAGGAAAGCTTTAAAGAACCTGCTCCCTACTCAGAGTACATGTGCACATTCTTGACTTACAAGAGGTACGTTCATGAACCAAGACAGTAAAGTATTCAGACAACCATTAGCATTCATTGAATATGAGACTCAAAGAGTCTGTCTGAAAACATGAAGTGTAATTCTGCAAAGAATATCCTATAAAGCACAAATAGTTCAAAATGCATCACAATTCGGGTCAGCATCAAATTATTTTCAGAAAAGCAAAAATTTGTAAAAAAAAAAATTATATTGAATATTTTTATTTTCATATAGCTCTGCATTTCAGTCAAAAAAACCCAAGCAACCAAAACCCCAAACCATGCCTATTTTGAGCTTTAAAATTATTCTTATAAAGTGGTTTCGAAAGGGAAAATTCAGAATTTTGATACACAAACTAACCTAGCCAAATACGCTGATTGTTTTGGAATGCATTCTCTGGTATGTGCCTTTTGGCAAAACAGGCATGAATTTACAAAACAGTTTGGTTTCATCATAGCTTCAATTTTCTGTTTCATCCAGAAACATTAGTAGATATAACCAGTATGAAAATTATATCATGACTTTCACCCCAGATCAGGTTTTTATGAAGTAGGCCTTTAAAACACCCCCAAGTTTATAGGGTTTTCACTGTTGTCTTATAAAGGTATCTGCTTTGTATGATGTTTTGACTTATATCTATCCTCTGGACAACTGTTCCCTAACCCTGTCAATCTTCTCAGGGCTACCATAGATACTCTTTCATAAAGTAAACACTGTTCTTGGGTATATACTATTATTTATATATATAAAGGCTGCATCAACTTGTGTTGTTTCAGCAATCAAATAATTAGGTTGGAGATACTGCTTTGATACTACTCCCCTATGGGATCCAGAGTAAATCACCCCACAGTGCTGCTATTCTGCTTACAATGTCAGCTCTTTGAAAAGAAATTGTCTTTCACATTGTATTTGTATGTTGCCTCTCATCTGAGACCTCTAAATGCTACTGTAATACAGAGATTAAATAGCAGTACTATCTGTTAAATAATGAATACTGCAAGCATGCCAATGAGACATCCATTTGGGATGAGGAGGCAAAGCAGGGATATTGAATAACTTTCCCAAGGTCATGTGATTTGTTACTGCCAGACAAAGGATGGTGACTGCAAGACCCTTGTGTCCAGAATAGGGGTGCACAAGGACTCCCCAGAGCCTTGTGGGCTCTCTGCTGGGGTAGTACACTCCTGCTGTGTTTTACCAGTTACCAGGCAAAGCATCTCCAAAGATAGTAGCACCACTCTAGTCAAAGAGAAAGTCTGTGGGATCTAACAGTCATTTGAGAAGTGCACAAGGGTACTTGGGGCTCCACGACTTTATAGATGAAAAACTGAACTAGAAATATAGAATATCATAGACTGTACTAATAAATTAATCTCAGGGAGCATTCCTGGGCAGTGGACATCAGTTGTGTGCACCAGCTGAACAGCCCTGCCCGTGCCCCTGGTCAGGGCCAACCAGCAGTCTCCCAGAGTTCTGGGCCATGATTCATGAGATCAGGAGCCATTCCTACTTAACCATTTGCCTCCTGGCAAACACCCAGTGCTAGAGGGTAAGGGAGGTACATGTAGGGACGTATGGCATCTCCTGCCAGAGATCAGTCCTAAATGTGATTAACCTTCTTGTACAGCCACTAGCATTTGCAAAACCACTGAGCTCAGCCCTGCATTTATGACACTTTGAAGGTCAGACTATGTTTGACTGCAAGATTTCCTTTTTAAGTTCATTGTGCTGGTCAGAGGATTGATACTTCACCTTTCTCCCTTTTACCTTTATAGGTTCTCAGAGATGTCTCATGACCAGAAAGAAACTACTTGTATCTCCAGGACAGAACTAGCTACCCTGCTAATTATGTACCATGGCGCACAATGGTAAATTAAGCCAACCTCAGCTGTACGGTACTCCTCTAACAGAGTCCTTGTGAGCTCTCTGACCGCTGTCATCCTCAGGCAGTTGCTTGGCAACACCAGCATCTTCGATATTCACTCACCAGGCGTTAGGTAATAAACTCACCAATGAGGCTACAGCTAGCTAATTTCCTCTGCTGTTTGCAGCAAAGGATAAAGTGAATCTGCGGTATCTTCGTGATATGTCTAAACAACTGCCTGAAGACATTCTTTTGTTACAAATTGAATTCCTCTGTTTCAGCTGACAGGTCCTTTACCCCTAGTCGTATGTCTCATGTTTGGGAATAAACAGAGAGACAGAGCACCTGAGGAGCTGCTGTTTCTATTTGTGCACCAGCATACCAAACAGGTAGCTATCTAGTAATCAGTGACTGCACGCCTGACATTGTGCAAAATGCAAACTACAGCTGGCGCTTGCTGGACACAGAGAAGCAGTACAAACTGAACTGTGCAGGAGGATGAGTAACTATCACATTTCCTGACTGGGATGATGATGTTGGTGGAAAAGCTAAAATGTTATGATTTGCAAGACATCTCCAACTAATGAGCAAAAAGGAGAATCTGGGCTAGTATACCCCCCTCTTTCTTCCTTTCTCATGGAAAGCAGTATGTTTTTTCAGGGAAAAGACAGGGTAGAATCAGCAGCCCAGGACCCATCTCTTCTCCACTGGATTTGGTGAGGTGGTAAAATTAACTAATTAATAATCTTCTAGCTGCCAATAAATTGATTAAAACCACCCAGAGTGCTCTGTGACTTCTTATGGTAGGTTTGGGCAACAAGCCTTCATAGTACCATGACTGAGATTTTGTGCTTGATGTCACTATTGGATAATCCAATATATTGGATTCTTCAATCCGTTTGAGACAGATACATACGGACACAGAAAAGGTGCAAACTCTTCCTGTAAGACAAAATAAACAAAGTGAATGAACAATAGAGTGGAAGAAATTAATGTTAACCTATTATTAGCTCATCAAATATAAGCCATCTAGCCTGGGTTATTCTCTGTGCTCCTTCATGAATCAGTGGAAAAGATGGATGGGGTGCCTTAGAAGGAAGGAGCTTGTCTAGCCTTCCTAGCCACAGAGAAGGCCTAAATGATGACTTGAGACTGAACACCTAACCTTAAATAGCTAATATTAGTTCAAGTTGAATCCTATCCAAGTTTCTGTAGATAATGTACCACTTCAGTCGTGCCAAACTAACTTTTTCTGGGAAAGGTCAGAGAAAGAGAGTGTAAAGACTAGATAGATAGTTGCTACCCATCACAGATTTCGCAGTCAGATGAGCAATCTGTTACCTGTGTTGATTTTATGATTCCACTATAAACAGACATCTAGGATTTTGGGAAGAATACATTTAAATTGGGTCAAATAAAGGGTAACTCCAGAGGCGCTGGACTGGATCTTCACATGGATGCAGAGTCTTCCTGGCAATCTGGTGGACGACTCAGCTCTGTTCAGATTCTGTGTCTTACGTATTTCAAAAATAAAAAAAACCCTAAGGACTGTTGTACTGGATCAGATTAAACATTTTCCCCGTTTCCCTCTCTAGCAGTGGCCAAGAGCAGATGCGTTAGAAAAAGGTGTAGCAGTATGATAGAGTTATAATGCTTGACAGACAAATTTAAAGACTTGTTTGGTCAGAGGCTTTATCGATATGTTTGTGCATAGGAAACCTTGTGCATAGGAAACCCTGACGACCTTTTCTTGCAGAGTAAAATTTTCTATAATAAAGCCCTACAGATTTTGTCAAAAAGCCATCTGCAATTTCTCCATTTTGAAGGCTACCCAGAGGAATAAGAGAAAGGATGGCCATGAATTTTACTAGAATAGGTTGGGAACTCCTACCAGGAATTGTGTCCATCCTGCAGGGTGAAGCCAAGATGAGCTCTACTCTGCTGAGTCTGTGGGTCTTAGCATCACAGGGGTTTGTTTTATAGTGGGAGTCCATACGACATGCCTATTCCTCCCTGTTATAGAATTCTCAGAAAATATTTGAGGATGCAGGTATTACTTTCATTAACAACAACATATCATTGCCACAGCTGTTTGATATTTAAAATAATCACAAGGAAAATGTACTGCCCAGGATTTCACTAAGTGTGCTTAGCAGTGATTCCCCATCACGTACATGAGACTATGAATGCAGGTATAAAAAGCTGAGGTGATGAAAAGAAAGCTAACACTTTCAAATACAGATGCTGGGGCATGTGTTGCCAGCACAGCATTTCTCTCCTGACATTCAAGGAGCATATTTCAAGTCCTGAGAAGTGCTGAGCTTGAAAGGTGCAGCTATTTCTGAATGAAGGGTACTTCAGAGCTCCAAGATCTTTGATGCTCTCTCCTTGTAACCCAGAGCAGGAAGAAAGCCTGCCCCTCCCAGTGCAGTGTATATCCAGAGAGATTTGTAAAAGAAACAAGTTTCACAGACAGCCTCAGTGGTGGATGAGTGAGCATCATAGCTTGTAGCAGATGAAGGGAAATGTCAAGCCCCGTCAGTGCTCTGCTTATGAGGATGGACAGCAACCTGTGTCTGTGCAGCCCAGCAGAAATGAAGTGTCATTTAAATCACTTATGTACAGAAATGAGTAATGTTGTCGGCATCTATTTCCTACCTTTCAAGTATTCCACCACTTTCAGAAACCAAGAACCAGCTTTGACAATGGATTTAACACCACAGTTTCTAACTGCTACCAAGAACCTTCAATTGCATTCATATTTGTCTCACACTAAATCTACTCTGGCAAGTCTATAGGCTCAAATGGATGCAAATGGCAAGGGAAATCTATAGGATTTTTAATTTATTAGACTCAATTGCCGGCAGAAAAAAAAATATCTTACTAGACAGGACTTGGATCTAGAAGAGCAGGAAATGAAAGTTATTCCTTACAGAAGTAAAAGGAAGGCAGAAGGACAAGGAGAAGGAGACATTTAGAATGTTCTTGTTGGTGGAATAACACCATCACAAGAAGCACAAGGTTAGAGGCCAGGCTGGAAATAAAGGCAAGGACAGAGTCATTCAAAATCTCAAAGACAGGGACAAAAACACTGAAATTAGTGTATAAAAAGAAGTGTCAGCAAAGAAATTTTATGCCTTGATTGACAAGGAAGAAATACCTCTGTACCATTTGCAGTTTGAATGGAAGGGAGTAGCTGAAATGGTTCACAACAGAGTTGTTTTTTATCACTGTTTCTGCAATTGCCACACTTTCACTTCAAATTGACTCTGCACTTTTTCATAGTGACATCATGAATGACTTTTTTCCACAGTGAGATCAATAATAGACAATACCAAGTGACACAAATCATAACCACCCT
This sequence comes from Nestor notabilis, assembly GCF_000696875.1. Taxonomy (NCBI): domain Eukaryota; kingdom Metazoa; phylum Chordata; class Aves; order Psittaciformes; family Psittacidae; genus Nestor; species Nestor notabilis. The sequence goes on along the minus strand of NW_009941893.1, from coordinate 17,694 downwards.
TGAAAAGCTACAAACAAGTGAAAATCTAGTTTAATTTACATTATACACTTTGATAACTTATCTAGTCTGTCCTTTTATTGATAATAGGACAAAACTTAACATGGCATAACATAGCATGTGACAAGAATGAGAAATACATACTGTAAAGTCAATTTCTGAAGGTAGTGTAGTCTATATTCTGTGTGCAATACCATGACTCTTAATCTTGGTTTCGAGATATGACCAGGTCTGTAAAGATAATCATATGGCCCTCTTTTATTTAATGCTTGCACACGGCTAGTTTGCACATACATGAGTTGCTTTCACAGTTTAGAACATAATAAAAATTGATGAGTTTCCCATCTCTGCTTCCTTCTCTCATGGGAAGATGAGTCAATTTAAGGGCTGACATACAGGGTTGACTTTTAGAAGTTGCTGGACACATCCTGTTTAAATCATATTCTCCAGAGGTCATCCCATGGGGCAACCAAAACCATATAGCCTAAGACTCCTTCTAACTTCTGTGAATGTCAATCTGTTGCACTTTTTTCAGCTTTCAATTTCATAGAAGGAGGCAAGTGTCACAGTTGTTCTGTAGAACTCTGCAGTCCCTTCGGCATGCAGGGATCTTCCCGAGTTAATTAACGGGGGGCAGAGTGTATTAACTAACACTGCAGGACAAGTGTTGGGTCAGTGTGGACATTTGCTGTGCTGCTCTTCCAGGGTCTTGCCATGCTATTTGCCATTTTGTTTTCACACTTCTGGAGGTTTCTTCTCTCACTCCCACAGAATGCACAATCACTGATACCAAGAGCTGAAATTATGACTTGAGTCTGGATACCACCAAGAGTAGTTATTCTCTGTCTTGGGATTTTTGTAGCCATCACAATGTGCCATAGCCCTTATGTGCCATCTCAAATATATCTAAAAAATGCAGTTATCATGCAGAAAATCACTAATACGTGAGTTTAAACAGAGTGTGAAACATGGAACAATGGTGGTTAGATAATGGCTCTATTATCTGTACAAATGTAGTGCTGCTACAGTAGCTCATCACAAGATAACATTATCTGAAATCTGCAGCTGAGATTTTCAGAACTGCCTAGGGGATTGAGGCACATGTCCACCATTAATGTCAGTGTATATGTCCCCTACATCGCTTAAAATATTTCAACCTATGTTCCAAGAGAAAATAATAAGCTAAATACAAGATGATTCCAAGTCTGAAGGTCACAGACATCACGAGGGTTTCATGCTGGCCCTTACCAACTTAGATGCAAAATTAAATCAGTGTCTTCAAATTTCCTTATGAAAGGAAATCTGGAAAAAAAAAATCACTTTATTAACAGTTTCATTGCAGAATTTTCACTTATTTTTTCTGAGATTTCTTTTGAGAAGGGCCTGTTTATACTATTTTTTAGCATAGTATCTTAGAATGCAGTAGAACTATCACTGATGTGGGATAATAAGATATAATGGCTGAAGTATTCCCTTTTGAAAAATTTTTACATTCATTAGCTAGTATTGATAGAAAGCTCTTTTAAACATCAGAAAATCTAAACATGCAACAAAAATGAATAGATGAAATTGTTCTTTCAAATAAAAGAACATTTAAAAAAAATAAGATGGAAAAAACCCCCCCCCCCCCCCAAATTAAATGATTTTATAAAAAACTTGGGCTTGGAACAATTTCTCTGCATAAAAAACCTTTCCTGAAGTGGGCTTGGAAATGGCAATATTATTTAGTATTAAAATGACATAAAATTAAAATATGACATAAGTGAAAGTGTACCATTAATTTAATTTATACAGGAAGAAATCATGTATGGTCACACACAGAGTGTTGTTTAAAAGAGGTCAAATACAGCATGTCTTTTGGAAATCAAGTGGGAGCTGATTTAGATATAACATGATATCCTATTCGAATGGCAGCTGCGTATTCAGCTCTACTGCCCTCTATCAAAGACTTGAAAATAAAAGTGTAAAGTGACTACAAAAGGAATCTCTCGATATTCTTACAAAGGGAAAAGCTTTTACTCCAGATGTATTACAGGTTAGCATATCTATTGAGTAGTAGGAAGAATAAAAAGTGATAGAAAGAAAAATGTTTTTTCCAGGCATGTCTAGTTAGCAGTTCTTGAACTATGTCAAATTATGCAAAGTCACTCCATGTCTAGAAAGACATATGGAACTTCATGACTCCTGCTTCTATTATTTAGCTTAATTGAATGACTTAGTAAATGCAAGTAAATTAAATGTCTGATGAAGGATGGGTCATAGATGGCATTACTCTGCCTGCAGAAAAATTATATTGACAAACTGCTGATGAAGATTTAGTTGATGGGTGTCAAAGTGAAAACAAAAGTTTGTCAGCTGTATGGTAAAGTACTTTGTAGACCTGGAATGCACTTGTATGCATGAACAATAAAATGTTTCTTGATGATAGTCTGCCTCACAGTTCATTTGCTTGAAAATCTCTTGGCAGCCATCTGGATCAGGTTTAAATAAAATGTAATACTAAGCCCCTAATCTGACAGTGATAAGCTAGTGAAAATGATTATTCATGAGTTTACAGGGAGAGTAGACCTTGAGAGGCAGATGTGGGTCCTTTCTTTCAGGACCAGTTTCAATGTTTTAAACGTATTGGAACCACTTCAGAACATAAGGTTTGTTTTATATAAAGAAAAAAAAAAGCTACTTTAATTAGCTTGACATCTAATTGCTTCCTAATTGTCAGAAGTTACCTTAAAGAAAAAGAAACAAAGTAATTTCCTAAGGCTTTCTGCACATACACCCTCACACACACAAAGTTGTTTTTGTTAAATTGATGATCCAAAGCTAATGAAATGGCTTGTTCTTGTTTCAGAGGGCAACTGTTCTGAAGCAGGGGGATACTACTGTTTTACAGAAATAGAAGAACCTAGGGAAGGTGTTTCAAAAGCACTTAACTTCAACTGAACTTCGCTCTCAAATTGATCTTCAAGACTTGGCCAATGGCGAATGTTCTTTATCCCTCATGAGCCTAATCCAATGATTTTTTTTTAAGTCAACAGGCAGTTTTCCATTGACTTCCCTGCATTTTGGATCGACCTTTAAATTTACTCAAGATAAGATGGGAATTTAGGAAATAGGTTTTCCCAGGGAAGTGGTTGAATCACCTTTCCTGAAGGTGTTTAAAAGACGTGTACCTGTGTCACTTAATGACATAGTGTAGGAGTGGACTTGGCAGTGTTAGGTTAACAGTTGGACTCAGTGATCTTAACAGTCTTCTCTGTTAAGAGATTCTATGATTCTTTCAGAAGATCATGCATGGTGCAAGTAAATGGCTTGTTTTTCTGCTTGCTTGCAAAGGAGATCTTCATTTGCTTCTGAGAAGGGAGAGAAATGGAAAGCTCTGGCTTGAGAGCAGCTGCAGCATTTTCAGACTCCCCTGTTTGACCCTGTTGCATTCTAATGCACAAACTTTATGCCCCTACGTGACAAACAGTTGGGCTTCTCATGGATAATTCAAGTGCTAGCAGTTCATGGGAGCTCTTTGGAGTAAATTAGGTGAAGGAACATTCATCTTGGCTAGAGAAACCCTCATAGGAAAACCCACCCTTGAAGAATGGAGATCATGCACACTGTTATCTAAGTATTGGCACTGGTTGTGATTATTTCTGTAGTACAATGGCATCTAGATCATTCCCCTTAAGAGTGGAAGCCTGCAGAAAGAAACTCATTGCCCAAAGATGTGCTCCAAGAAACTCCAAGCTTAAACTGATACCAGCTGTAAAGATAAGGTTAACAGCTTACTGTCATCTAGCTAGGCTAGGATAGGCTCTAACAGAAATGAAATTTCATGGTTTAGTGTGTGGTGCCCCTGCCCATGGCAGGAGAGTTAGAACTACATGATTTTAAGGTCCTTTCCAACCTTACCTATTCTATGATTCCATGAAGTTACCCAGGTTTCCCTCTACCGCCACAGTCTTACATGGCTTTTCAGCTATGTTGACCTTTTCTTCAGTTTCTTTAGCTTCCCTTTTCCCCCTCTTTCAGTTTTTCTTTTGGACCCAGGAGTAACAGTCAAGAACAAAGCTAAAAGTTCAGTGTCAAACATACGTCCAATAATATTTTCTCAACTGTTTGCAGATGCAAGGATAAGGGTTTACAGAACCCCAGTCCTAAATGCTCTCCTGAGATCCAGGAAAATATGGGAATATGGTTGGGTCCAGGCTGGATATTTAACTCTGGCAAAGGAAGTAATTTTCACACCACGTGGCTACAAGTAAAATATGCTACCCATTTGAGCTAACAAGAAACAACAGCCCTTTTGGCCTCCTTAGCAAGTCCATATGTAATGGATAACTGCTTCTTCCTCTTTATCACTTCAAGACATAGTTTGAGATACATGGTTTTAATCTTACTCTGATGCATGAGGTTGGTACTCAGAAGAGGACTGCCCTCAGTCCTCTGAGTATTAACAGCACTAATGAAATTAACTCTGGGGCTGTCATTTTTCGTCTTGGTATTCTTATGTGACTGATCTGCATTGCAGCCCTTTTCTTTGCTCCAAGGACTCAAACTTTGCTTTGTAGTTATATGACTATTCAGGAATGGCCTGAAGGCTCAGTCAAACCAGAATCATCAGGGGACTGACCTTTAACATGCTGGGAAAGGGAGAAGCCAAAATTAATCTTTGGACTAAGTATCCTTCTTTAACACAGAGAGCCAGTGGGGAAATTATTCATGGTTGCTAAGGGAGCTCAGCTAAGTCTGACCAGAGCTCTCCTTTGAGCACACCCTTGGCACAGCTAGCCATGAACATGGAAGTCAGTCTGGGACAAGTTCAGCTGGAACCAGCCACTAACAGAAAGCTGGTTTCAAGACTACTGACACACACAAATTCACAGTAAGCAAAACAACTGGTAGAAAACCAGACTGATAAAAATGTCTCAGGGGTGTGGAACTGTTATTTTAGGTGGGTCATGGAAACTTTCCCACTACTATGTGACATCTTCCAGTTTCACAGACTTCCCATTTCCAAGAGTGCAAGAGTGACAATGGAGTCATGCCATTCCTCCTATCTGGACAGGAAAGCAGTAGGTGCTCTTCTTGGCAAAAGAATGCAGCTTTCGACTTCAGTATCACTTCAGTCATGTATCGCCCCTATCCCAGACCCACACAGGATTCTGCAAGGACCCATGCCACAGGCAGCGCTAGGAAAGCTATCAGCTGAGGCAGAAATTACCCATTAGAATTGGTGTAGCACCCTTTTTAGATGCAACACATAAATTGCAGAATAAAACTTAAACTAAGAACATGCTCCAGAATGGGATGATAGTGAAAATAGGCTATAGTCAGACGTAAAATAGGAAAAAACTACAACTACCAGAGACTAAGGGAAAAATGATAATTAAATCCATGGCAGGAGATTACATGGTTGCACATAGCAGCTTTCTGAGAATTTTTAATGCAAATGATTAGAAGAATTCCCCAAATCAGAATTAGAGAAACTTCTCAGTGAGGAGGCCCTTCCTGCTAAATATAGTACATACCAGAGGGCACACAGTATTCCCAGTCTTTAGCCCTAAGCACATTGTGTGCCATGTAGTGCTTTATGCCAGAGCAAAACCACCTGCCTTAATGTTGTAGATAAAAGAAAACATTTATTTCTCTCCCAGAGCTACTCATCCACTGTTTGGCACTAACATACTTTGCTTTGATTTTGTCATACAGGAGTTTTTGGTTCTGCCCAGTCACCTGCCATCAGCCCCACCTACCAGCTCATGAGCACATCTCTGAAGCATGAACTAGCTGTGGTGTTACTCTGAGGACATCCTGGAGTACCCACAGACAAAAGACAGCAGAGATCATACAATGTCCAAGTAGATCTTGCTGCAGGTAATTAAACAAATCTGAGACCTTCTTTTTAGATGGATTCACAGATAGACGAGCTTTGGAATTGATTTTACAGAATGGAAAGTGTCACAAAACAGGGCCAAAAATCAGTTTACCAAAGCACAATGAGAACAGAGACAGAAAGCAGGTGCAAGAACAACCAGCTGGGCTAGTTACTGCAAATGGGATAACAGAACTCAGAGGGCTGGTACAGTTAAAAACAGTTGTTTCATTGGTCTTTCCTTAAAATGACAGATGACTACTAATCCTTGCTATAACATATATGTAAAATGTGCCTGGTTGCAGGCTTTGGATTCTAACCAACTTCTAATGGCTACAAGTCAGTAATGTAAAAAAGCGTGGAGTATCTAGTTATGTGGCACAGTTATGGGTCTGTACCCTCTGAGAAGGGTCCCAATAGTTACAAAAAATTACGAAAAAAGAAAAAGGAGAAGGTCTAAATTTCTTATCCTCTGTCTACTTTTACACTGGCATGCTTCCAAGGATCACTTGGAACTAATAGAGCTGGCTATGATTAAAGAGCCCATACACACACACAAACAAAAAACAGATTACACAGCAGAGCAACAAGACCGAAGACCATTTGAAATGGATTGCTTACTCAAAAGGAGCTGTTTGTTGGAAGGGACATGGCTGTGCTAGTTAATCAGTACTGTTGAAACAGATGTCTCTATCATAGCCTGTTATTTATTTTGCATCAAGAAAGCAACAGTACCTGATGAAGTTTGGGAAGAAAACAACATTCCAAATAGCTTTTCTAGAACTGAAAATAGCAGATTTATGGAGGAGACTGCTCCAAAAATGCACTGCAATATAACACTGGGGGTGAAGGGCAAAAAAATGTATGTGTGATATTGCTGACTACACTGCTCACAGGGCAGTTGTTCTGGAAGAAAGAAGTTTTACAGTACAGCCAAAAAAAAGCAACCAACCATCTCCTGAGAGCAGATTGGTTAGAATACAAGATCTTGAACACATAAATGCAAAAGAAACTTTCATCAAAAACCAAAGGGAAGCCTCTGATTAGAAATGAAATGATGTACCTCCACTATTGAGCCTCAGGTCATCTGCATGATAGTACATCACTAATGAAGAGCACTAAGAATATTAATATAGTTACTATGATTGATTTATTTTTTTTAATCTAGAATTTTAAATTATCACAGGTAAAATATCAATTCAATATATATTTTGAATGCATATTTTACTGTGGGTTTTTTTTTTCTGAATTGAAATAGCTACAGGTTTCTTCAACGTGTAGAAACACATTAGCATGTTCAGATTAGTAATGTTTTGAACCTACGTTTTCCATTTGAACATTTCAAAACCTGAGTTCATCCAAAAAGAGAATTAAATGGAACATATTTTAGACAAAATTAGAGCTAGGAAAAGAACCAGATGAAGTATTAGAAGGGGGTTTCAACATTGGACCACTTGTTAGAATCAGTAATCAAAGTCCTTCACCCTTTGTATGCTGATAACCAAGATGTTGTAAAGGCTTCCATAGGCAATGGTTACAGGTGAGATAAACAGCTAGGGATGAATACTGAAATTTTCAGAAGTTTTGGAATTTTTTCTTTTTGATGTCTAATTTTAACATTTATATTGAAAAAGTGTTGGTTTCTTATTTAGATATGAGCTTTTTTTGAAAATGTCTGCATAAGATTAATTCATCCACAAAATTTAAGAGATTTTGACACTCCCCCCCAATCTAGTTTTTGTAAGCATACTAAGAGTAAATTTCCACACATATATTTCAATAAGGACATCATCTAGCCATGTACTGAGACTATCTTCCCTGTGATTCACACAATCCATATTCCTTTTATATTTCTGAAACTGAAAATTAGTCCTGGTAATACCAACGCAACTATACTCTCTCTTCACATTATAATGAAAAGAGGCAGAAGGTCCTAATTCAGTATAAGCATTAGTTTCAATAAAAGCAAAAGAAACTGGAAAATTACTCAGATCAGGTTTTTGCTTTTCATTTTTCTCCTGCCTTTAACAAGGACCATGACCTTGAACATGCATTACCTGCATATTGGAGAATAGCTCAAGGAATATGTATCATCTAGAGATCTTCTAGTATCATGGAGCCAGAACAAAATCCAAGGTTAAACACTCAAATATTAACAGAATGAGATGAGAAAAAAATGGAGAGGAAAACATGAAGAGGAGTATTTATGACAAAAAAAAAAAAATAATTGAAAATATGCTAATTCCTCATTAGAAGCCATTCTCAAGACCTGAATTATAAGCTGACTAAATTTCTGGCATATCAGATTTGGTTGGAAAGCTATATTTTACAAATTTCTCATGTTCTTTATAGGTAGAAATGAAGCTTATAGTTTGTACTTTCTCAGACTCAGTTGAGCCCATTCATTATTTCAAGTGATTCAGTTATTATCTCTTTCCTTCAGTTTCTAAACCTCCTAATGCTGTGGTTCACCTGCAGTTCATGCACTTAGGCCAATGAATCATAGGTGTATACCGCAGATGACTGCAGCAGACGGAGCAGGCAGTGGGTGCACAGCATGGCAACAGCCATAGGACTCCTGATTCTAGGTCTTCCAAGCATCCAGCTGCACTCCAGCATCTGCCTGTATGCTCTATGGCTCCTGCCAAGGCATGCTTTTGCTGGAGAGCATGGAGGCTTTGGGCAAAGAGGTCTGGCCTGGCCTGGGTGATAGTATTTTATTTGGTTGGTTGGGTTGGTTTTTTTTTTTTGTTTTGGTTTTGTTTGGTTTTTTTTAAAGTGTAAGAAAAGATTAAAAAAAGATGAACAAAAACTTACAAAAAAATTCAGATAAAATCCTATACAGCTTGAAAAAGTTTCCTAAAGTTCTTCTGAGAGAAGGTTTTGAGCAAGGAATTGAAAAGCTGCTATTTGAAAGAGACTTGCTTCTTTTAGCTGGAAAACTGCCTCTGGGTTGTTCAAATCTTCATGTTTTCAGGGAGAGAGGTCTTTTCTAAATGTCTAATGTTTCTGACAGTAAGAAATGCTGTTAAGTTTCACTCGTTATAGCCTGCTCCTCCTCTTCTTGGGGCCACTAGACCTCAGCACTGAAAACCGCCTTGCCTGTGTCCCCTTCCGCCCCTGCAAGTTGCTTCTCCATCATGGGGTCCTTGCTCATCCTTCTTGGGTGGAACCTGCAGAACCCTCATCCACCCTTCCTCCAGCTGCAAGACTCCCAGCTGACTCTTTGACCCTTTTCAAATGGGCTTAAAAAACCAGCATAAATTTCTAATGAGAGCCAGTCAGTGAAGAAACACTCAAGGTTTTTTAGAGAGACTGTCTTTTGTTGGATACATTTAAACTCTTAACATTTGTAAAAATTATTTTAATATCTGCTTCTATGGGAACATTTATGTCTTTTGCTATTATGTCTGTGCTATTATGGAAAATAGAATTATGGTTTAACTTTCACTGAGACGTGGTGAAAGATTTTGGCTCAAATATCTCTTGGAGAAAATACTTAGTGAACAGCAATATCAACTAGTGACATTGAATTTACTGAACAGTTTTAGAAGGCTTAAAGTTCCAAAAAAAAAAAAAACAAACCAAACAAAAAAACAAAAAACACACACACAAAAAAAAAACCACCACCAAAAAAACCCACCTCTAAAAAATACCCAAAAAAATTGTGTGGCTCTGTTTTCTTCATTCAAAATAGTATTTCATGTAGAAAATTTCTATCAAACTTCACAAGTGAAAAACCCAAACCCCAACATTTAAACAATACATTTTGCTTTAGGTCAAAATGAAGCAAGTAATCTGACCAAAGGTAATTTCATTTCTTTAAAAATGTATCCTTTACACTCAACCCAAAATTATTTTTTCTTTACTTTCAGAAATACCAGCAAAACAAAAGATTCATTATTTACACAGCTGCTTTTCTGACATACATGCCCCAGTCTCAGGGCTACATTTCTTATTCCTGGCTGGGCTTCCCAAGAACATTCCACTAGTTAATAGCAGCAACACAGGTCAATTCAGGCTTGAGGTGGGTAGGTGGTGTCTAGAGGATTTTTGCCCACTGCTGTGAGGTCTGAATGGATTCCATTTTATCAGATTCTCAAATCTGGGATAACATTTTATGCTGCAATCTCTTCTTTGATTCTGATAGAAGCAAGGTTCAGGGTTCTAATAAAGGAAGGCACTAATACAGGTTTCCTACTTCAAAAGGTTTTATTACTTCCTTACTGTTCTCATTATTGTGTTTTTCCAAAGTAGCATATTTGTAGAACTCTTATTCCTGGCCTAGTCTATGTTACTGGCATTTCACATCCTCGTTTTTGGAAATCCACTGCATCAAGCCATTGGGCTGCTTTCAGGTTTGCCCACAAACTTTGCTTACTATGCTCTGGTACGATACCTCAAGTTAGGTTTCTCAGTCTGGGAATTTACTTCTGCTTAAACTGTGTAGGTGGAATGCCTCGGTAGGATTTAATCTTACATTTAGAGAAACAGAGCCAATGTTTTCTTTAGCATTTAATCAAATTCACACCAAAAACCTCTTCCTCTACATGCTCACAGCTTCTCTGAAATTTATTGCTTTTCTCTTTCACACCTTCCCATTTTAAGTTCTCTGGACACTACCTTAGACTCCAGTAATTCTCACCTTTCACTACTCTACTCACCTTCTCTCTATTTCACCATTTTCTTCTCATTCATCCACGAGATGTATTTCTGACACCATTTTTCTTTCCTGTCTCACTCAATTCTTTTCCTGTTTTGAATTTCTGTACTAGCTTCTCATGCTTCCCCTGTACCCCACCACCTCTGTGTCCTCTATAGAGCTTTCTTGGGCTCTATTATTTCTACATTTCTGCTCTTGTCCTCATGTTGATATATTCTCTAATGCCTTTTCTCCTTAGGTTTGTTGTTTGTTTTTTACCAAATTCTTTACATAGTTGTTCAATGCCTCCCTTGATTCCCTCATTCGTAATTTTCTCATGCTTGTAACGCTTTCCAGATACACATATACTGACATCATCTTCGCTTCATCCAAATGCTAGAACCACCCCTTGCCAATGACCAATTTGAGTAACCACAGCAACTAGATCCCAGTCTTCCTTTGTTCACCCTGTTATGATACTTGTCCTCTTAGCCTTTTCTTTCTCAACAGTTATCTTATTGAGCTTGTAGATGTGATCAGGACAGTGGGTCCCAAAGCACTAAGAATATTAGATAATATTTAGCTTAGCTTTAAGGTATCCTTCCTGTCTCTCATCAGAAAGCCAGCTTTCTTTTGCTTCCTCAAGATCATCATGATTACAAAAGGGATCACTGTTCTCCGTTGGAGTACATACTCCCCATGCTTAGCCAGATAGATCCCTGGGTTTCTGTCCAGAGAATTTTTACATACTGGGTGGAATGAGGGCCATTAAGTAGTCTAGGAGCCCCCAACACAAGGATGCAGGTAGTGAAACTTAACTGTAACTTAATCATTGCTAACAATAAGTTGTTATTTATAATGTAACCAGGCAAAGGAGGAACTTGCTGTATTACATAAAAAGAGAGGAAAAAAAAAGGAATATATCACCATGCTATAGCTTCCATCTGTTCAGACATGGAAGGAGATCTTTGCATGACATTTAGAACAAATATGATATTTATTTATCCAAAACAGAGACTATCAAATTGTGCAGCCCATTCCTCAGGCGCATCTTGCTGAGAGTGCCTGAGCTGCAGGATACTGCTCCGAAGGTGACCTCATTCTGAAAGCTGAATCCAAATGAATACAAAAATATTTGCTTATTGAAATGTGTTGTAGCAGTTTTCAAGAAGTGACCTAGTGAGATTTGCAGCTGAGGAAAAAAGGTCTATTTTAGTTACTGCTCAGCTTGGTGTATTATGCATCAACCCAGGGCTCCTTCTACTAAGGCTCTCAAATTGTTTTAGAAAAAAGCAGAATGAATAAAATACATACATATTACTCCTATGGAAACATTTTTGCTCTCAGTTATACCAGGATAAATTCAAAGTAAGTCTAATGAAGTCAACGGTTTTCTAATAGTGTAAAAGCGAACAAATTGAGCTCTGAAGCTTCTCATGTTTTATTTGCCAAGTGTTTTCATGTTATGCTGGCAAAAGGACAGTGACAGGATGTACAGGTTTTGGGAGCCCTTTGGCAGGCACCAAAAAAGCCCTATTATACCCTATGACAATGTAGCCATTTGCAAATGCTACCAGAACCAGACTTCCTAGCCAGAAGCAGAGCAGTTCCTCTCACTGGTTTGTAGTCCTCACATGCTTATTTGCTAAATTGTAAGGAAAAAGACATGCTGGATGTTTCCTTGAGGTGGCAATTGGGGTTGAATGAGATTTTTTTCACTAGACCCCAAATCTGAAGGAAAAACATTAAATAAAAGCTACAAACAACTGTCATCTACTCTTTTCCTTGTCCCCTCAAACATGAGCTTGAGCTCCCTCCAAACTCCCCCAGTACCCAGTATCATGGCTCTTTTATTCAGTCAGAACAGGTAATATTCTTTTGGAGATAAGCTTTCAACCTCATTTAATTACTTGCATTATTTATTAACAGCTTCTATGTTTGCTAAAGAATAGAGTCATTTGTCATATTTAATTTCATTTGTGTTTAATGAATTAGAGGGCCAGATCCAGAAAAGACCTCCAGCACCTTAAACGCATCTTCTGGAAAGGCAGGGCTCCTAAATCTGTTTTCAATCCTGAAAGCATCCTCTGAGTCGTCATTTAACATGAGGGTGCTGACACTTCCAGGCCACCTCCCTCCAGAAGTCAGAAAGCCCTGGCTCCCAGGCTGCCCCTCCAGGCACAATGGGGAGCCAGCAGATTGGCAGAGCTGCCTGGAGGCTTCAGTGGAAGACTAATAGTTTATTCCTCCAAAGTACCTAGTACATACAACTCCACTTCTGGCTAAAGTCAGCAGCGACTGCCACTATCTTCTAAGACAGCTGCGGGAGCTGTAGGCACCCACTTTAAGTCAAGCCTACCAGCTGGAGAAACTGGTTGCAACTCTTCCTTGTTTGGTGTCCTAAATGACGCAGCTCTTTCTGAACCTTTCAGGAAAGCAAAATAACAGCCACACAAGAAATAAGTATGAGCATGACTGAGACCAAATGGTTACAACTGGTATGGAGAGGAGAGTGCTAAGCCTGGGTTTCTCCTTGAAGCGTTCAAACAGCTGGAATACATCCCAATGCCATCCTTGTAGGTTTCCTTCAACATCCCCCTTATAATAACCTTGTTTTCCCCTGCCTCATGTGATTTCATGTGACACATACCCCTACAGCATCTCCATCCCTCATGAGCAAGATGAAAAGCATTGCAAGCTACATATGGGCCAAGTTGCTGCACAAGAAACCCTGCCAGATGACTACTCACAAAATGAACAGAAAGTTGTAGTCCAACAAGGAGGAAGAGTCCTAAGCTAGTTCTCATATCAAGGGAAGAGACTTCTCCAGTGCTGCCTCAGCTGTCTTCAAGGCTCACCTCTTCTGCCAGTGTTAACTGAAGCTGGTCAACAAGGCTCAGAAATTACGATAGGGAATTGCAGCAGTTTGCTTGCTTACCGTTGTACAAAACCTCACACCACCTAAACAATGCCAAACCACCCATAGTCAGCAAGACCTTTTTTGTGTTATTACTTGAGGCAATGTAGCACGATTGATGATCTCCATCACATCAAAGAAAGCTTGCAGCCGATTCTTGTATTCTGTATACCTTGGACATGGTCCTTCCCCACTCAGCCCTCCATTCTTTTCCCATGTGAAGTTAGAATGGGGATTCAAGAGAAAGGCTAAAAAGGAGAGGATTGTGAGCATTAGCTCTTGTTAGCGTATCTGGGCATCAGTTTATCACCTGCTGTTAGTGTAGTGAAACACAGAATAAAGCTGGATTTCTGTAAGAGACATTGGGTGCAAAATTGGACAGAAGAGTGTCAGATTGCAGTTATTCCATTCTTTCACACAAAATGCGAAATAACATGTTAACTGCCTTCTGGGCATACAGTAAGCTTCCATTAAAATAATCACCATATGGCTCTTTTTGGGACATGGTAACTTTCATGTTATTTCACAATCCACTCAGATGAACAATTTCACAATGGACCTTACAGGACCTTGAAAAGATTTTATCAGGTTACTGGATTAAGGCTTTGATAGAGATTCTAAGGAAAAAGCAGGTGGAAATAACAGCTCACACAGTGCCTCCACAGAGCGATTACTGGGCTATATTCTCTGTTCAAATGGGAAAAGGAAATCCCTTCAAATAAAAGTCTGGCTGCTGCTGATTAGCTGACAAGAAGGAAATTCAATACTACATGCATAAACTATACACTCTATATGCGCTACCAGCGGATCCATCATATCAGCAATTCATTTTCTTATGGTAGCATGGGCTTGGAGAGGAATCCATTAAGGCCCAAATAAATTAATAGCAGAGAAGTATCCCGTCTTGCACAATTTTCTATACACATCATTTACAAGTCTAGTTTTGGGTTGTTGATTTTTGTATTTATGCATTCCTCACTTAACTTTACTGCATTATATAGTCAGGGACCCAAATATTTTGCTTTTTGATGTTATCAGCATAAAACTTATATCAGTTTCTCCAGCTGCAGGAATACCGTAGTAAGAATATTCTCTATGGAACACATGTCTCTAAATCTTTGAGTGGTTCCAGTTGTACCTGGAGTGTATTACAAGGACTAAAGACATGAAAGATTAAAGGTGAACTCTGGTTAACATTCACCTAAAACATCATTAGTTTTTGTTTTTTGAACAGCCTATATAATCTCTTTTTCTCCAGTTTTACCCCTTGCAGAGTCTTTGAAATGCATTGTCTGTTAGAGGACTCCAGTTGCAGTGGTGATGGTACGTTAGGTGGCAAGTCCCATGAAGCACGCTAATATGCACTAATCTTTTAATGATGATGAATATTTGACTCTTTATAATGGGGGTATTTTTTTTTTGTAAAGAGGTTTTCCACAAAAAAAAAAAATCATCACAATGGTTGTCACAAGCAAGCTTCCCTCCCCTTTGAAAGAACTGACTGTAGTGGAAAAGATAATTACTTAGTTCCTTTATCTCTGAATTATTTGTAATAAAACCCGAAATCGCACCACAAGGTCTTTCATGAGGATGTCATAAATTAAGATGCATCGATGTATTTGGTGCATCTGTTCAGCTCTGTGCTCCTTTGTCTTCTGCAAATAGCGCAGCAGCTTCAATACCCAGCAGACAGCATTTACGCAAATGATGTCGTGGTCTGTATCATTAATATTCAGCGATTGTCTGTCATAGACACCTTACTGTACATCTGTTATGCAAATTTATGTTAATTTTTGCTCACTGACAGCTGCCTTGGTTCCCTCCCTAAAATGATCTTTTCCATTTTGAAGTTTGCAATCTGTTCCCAAAAATGTTAATCTAACAATTAACTGAAATTGCTAAACAGAAATTTTACATGTTATGTCCAAAATAGAAACCAGTGTTTTTAAATAGATGGTGAATCTTCTTTTCACATCATTTGTTTTATATGCGATTCAGAGAAGGGTAAACATTGATCTTTGCACAGCCTGTGTTGGGATAAGTGACAATCTCCCTATACAGTAATAGTTTTTTCAGGAAATGATGCCATCTTGTTTTCACATAGGCTATGGGCATAAAACTGACTTTCCCATTAAAAGCTGCTCTTTGTACAATTGCTTTTCTTTTTAGACTTTTTGAAACAGAGAGGTAACTCTTCATTAATACGTTATTCATTTAAACCTTTGATATTAAGTAACATGACCACATTTCAGAAAAAGACAGCAAGCATCTAAAAAATGTTTCAAAAGCAATTAAAACATGATAGCATAATGTATCAGGAAAAGTGAGTATGAAGGTCTTGTGAGCTAAGTTCAGACTGCTGAGGTAAATGCTTTGACCCAGTGTGCCCACAACTGGGTTTTGCTTCCAGAGTCAGGAACCAGACAAGTTACACTAAGTATCTTGAAAAGAACCAGTGGACATCTGGGCAGGTGATGTACAGGAGAGGGTTTAAGTCTGTCAGACATTAGGGGGCGTACATGAAGAAAGCCTAGACAGAAAAACAGTCTTCACCTTACACCAAAGTGCAAGTAGATTGCTGGCTCAGAGTGTTTACATGTTCCAGGGCATTGCTTAGATCTGGAGCAAGAGAAACATTGACATGAGCCAAGGGAGAGCTTCAGTCAGGCACACACCTGGAAGAGATGTCAGAAATACCAGGGTAGATCTGTGTCTGAAAGGACAGCTCTTAAACTGGGAATGAAATGGAGAGGGACAGGTTGCAGTTGCAGACCAAGCTGTTAGGAAAGGGAATTAAATAAGAGTAGGCATATTGCCCATAATGGGAAAAGAAGCCCTTAAATTGTCGATATACTGAGGCCAACAGCTTCAAAGCAGAAACCTCTTAACTACATTTCCTGATGGTGTAAAATATTGGCCATGATATGAGCATATCAGAATTAGACAGAATAATACAGAACTTGACTATAAACCACAGAGAAAGACAGGCTGGAAGAAGTTAAGTTGTAGACATTAGGAACAGCGTTACAGCACACCACAGTTTCAATATCAGAAAATACAGCCAAGATACCTATCCAAGCCCTACCCTTATCAGGAAATAAAGAGCATGCTATGTCAGGCTGAGCTGTCAAAATAAGAAGAGTAAGAAAATTAAACTGATAAATTAAAGAGCAGCATGTCACCTGAATGATGGCATCCCTCCAGGAGATCTCTTAGAAGCATAGTTGCTATTTCTAACAAAGAATACAGAATAGCTCATTAAAAAATACAGAATTACAGGGTGGCAAACATTGCCCTTTCCTTCCAAAAAGGGGAAAAGGGGAATTCTCAGTGTTACAAACTATGAATCCTCAGAAAAATTTTGGAACAATTCATTATGACAAAAGTATAAAATCACCAAAATGAGAACGTTATGAGGCCAAGCTGGCAAAGATTTTGTTAAGGAAAATTATTCTTCTCTAGTCTATTGTAATGCATCAAGAGTGTTAAACAATGGATGATGAAGACCATTTTGTAAATAAGTTCACTTGAAAGCCCAAGTATTTAATTGAAAAAGTATTTCCCGAGGAACCAATTAGGAAAACAAAGTAATCATGTAAGAAGAGTGAATATTCTGCTGTAGTTCATAAAGTGATGGACAAAGTCACAGCAAAAAGTATATAACTTACTCCCAAATTAGAAATTCATAATGAAAAATTGCTGAGCTATTTCTGAAGCTGCAATTAATAAGATTATTTGGAAAAGGGCTAAACAACCATATCAGTATTTGCAGGTGAAAACACTTTGTCTAGGTGTCCAGACAAAAGAAAGTGCTTGACACTTCATAAGGCGTTTAAAATAAACCACAAGGGAGCACTTGAAAAACAAATTCAATGTCAAGTACAAGATAAATTTAGGCACATGGGATGTTAGATTTCAAGGAACCTCCTGAGGCATCAGATTCTACCATTTACTATTACAGGCAACCACATCATATAACTTCTCACAGTTTATCAAGTTCCAGTTTTTGCTCTGATCAGAATGATCATACACATTTTTGGTAAACAATCTTCTTAGAACAAAGTTTGAATTGTTTACAGCAACAATCAAGCATATAACAAGCTATTGTGGAACGATTAACAAGGATTAAAACTTTCTTTGACTTTAGTGTCTTTACATTAACTTTATTAGATAAAGTGGAATCTGCAATATCATTCAAATACTATTATAATTTCCTAATGTATGGAAAAACCCCTCACAAAGATTTTTTTTATATATATGTTTTCTTTATATATA